>NW_004949136.1:38655-39676 GCF_000317375.1 Microtus ochrogaster | reverse complement strand
CACAGTTCTTCCCCTTTTACACTTTCTTCATTGTAAACCCCCCATATTCGTGTGGACAAAGTCAGTCCAGATTTCAGTGAGTAACATCCCAGAGCCAATGGAAGGCCTTGACTTGGGCTGACCATGTTAGACAGGCCATCCTGTCCTCCCTGGCAGTGTTTCTTTAGCTGGCTGCTGCGACACCCGGGGATAACATGTCCCTGTGATTGGGGCTGTCCACACACAGCAGACACATCTGAGACATGCCTGGGATTCACCCACAGTCTGGACTCCAACTATTAAAAATTATCTGGCCATGATGCTCTGCTTCAGTATCCCACGTTGACAAAGAAGCTGCTCCACCAAGAACGAACATAGTGGGAGCCGATGCAAGGATTGAAATAACACATTTTGTGATGGGCCTGGCCCACACTTGCTGCGCAGTGTGAATCTATCCTCACTATTGATTTTGTGGGAAAGGCCCATGTTTGCAATCACACTTCTGTCCAGAACCGTGGATAACAGAACTGGCGATGGACACGGCGAGGCCCGTACCAGCCTCTAAAGAAAGGACTGAGCTGACCTCGCAACTGCATTCCGTCATCCTGCTCCCCTGACAGATGCCTGAGATGGCATCCAACCAAATGTGGCTTTGTTTTTCCAAGGGCAAATAAATGTACGAGGGGCTACGCTAGAAGGGCAGCCGCAGTCGCTGGAGGGTGTTTCAAAGGAGAAAGTTGGGAGCTCCCTTCGGGAGATTTAATGAGCTAAAAAGATGTGGGAAGTGGGACAAAGTCGGTATAAATCAAATATTAATCACGGTGAAGGCAAGGTTTACTAAGGTTTGAATCAACAGCACCAGCGGGCTGGACAGCACCTGCCTCTCGCAGGTGCTCCCTGAGTTCTGGGGCTGAACCAGCTGGAGAACCAGACTTGAAGGAAGGGCTAACGAGGGTGTCCCTGGAAAGCAGCAGAACCCTCTAGCCAGCTGCAAGCAAGAGAGTTACCCCGCTTAGCCTGTCTTACCCCAAAGTGCTGCAGA
>NW_004949136.1:9609-10640 GCF_000317375.1 Microtus ochrogaster | reverse complement strand
ATCTGTTGATTTCATTGGTTAAGTAATAAACAAACTGCTTTGGCTCATAGCTTAGAACATAGGTGGGTGGAGTAAACAGAACAGAATGCTGGGAGGAAGAGGAAGTGAGCTCAGAGACGCCATCCTCCCCTCTCCCAGGCAGACACACACGATGAAGCTCCGACCCAGGATGGCGTAGGCTAGAATCTTCCTGGTAAGACCAGTGCTCACAGATTATTAGAGATGGGTTAATCAGGATATCAGAATTAGCCAGTAAGGGCTAGAGCTAAAGGGCCAAGCAGTGTTTAAATGAATACAATTTGTGTGTTGTTATTTCAGGGCATAAGCTAGCAGGCGGCCTGGGGTGCTGTGGACGCAGCCCCGCCGCTCATATTACTACATCTTCCCATCTCTTGGACCTGGATGCAGCCTGCAGATTTCCTTGGTCCTTACAGCAGGGCCCTCCAGATACAATCAGCAGAATCCGCTCAAGCGATGAACGATTCCAGATCAGAGCTGCATCTTCTTTGTTTCAGAAAGCGTGGAGACTTTGGTACCCCAGCTCTGAGATGGCTGTGGGGCCCATCCCCCTACACTTCCCTTCAGTCCAGCCCTTACAGTAGTATTGTGGCATTCAGAAGAGCTAGACCTCTGTAGGGCAGATGGATAAACCAAAGCAAATATCTGAAAAACTGGGTGATAGTGTCTGGCTAGGGACACTGCTGGCCTTGCCTCACTGGGGTTCTTCCCACTCCCCGCCCCCCCACTTGATCCTTCCAAGGCTTGGACTTAAAGTGGTAATGTCTATTCCTTCAAAAGAGATGTCTGACCGGCAGCCACATGCTTCCTACCAGACCTGGGCCCAGCAGTCCGCTGGCCATCCCTGAGAAGGAGAACACCACTACAGGTCCTCCGTTCTCCATATGGCAGAAATCCTGCAGGTGGACCAAGGAGAGAGACAGTAGCTCTATCTGAACAGATGGTTTTAAAGAAGAGGCCAGGGAACTAAACTGGTGCAACTTTTAATGGAAACAAGATTGATGAGTCTCAGG
>NW_004949136.1:8008-9474 GCF_000317375.1 Microtus ochrogaster | reverse complement strand
AGAGAGAGAAAGAGAGAGAGCTCAAGGCCCCTTCCAGGCATCACCCTAAGAGCAGGTGGCCCTTAGGAAAAATCCAGATTCATTCAAGTCAGCCATTGTGAGTCGCTATGAGTCACACCCGCTCCAGAACCCAGCAGCATTTAACTGCTGAGATATTTTGCTTCCTTTCATCTCTGTCTGCAACTTGGACCAGCTTCAAGAGCCTCTCGGATTGATCTAAGGCAACATCACTCTTTTCTGCTATTGATTCCTCATCCCGTGGAAAACACTGAGAGCAGAAGTGCTACCATGCTGTCTAAATATTACCCCTCACTGTCACAGCAGACCTGAGAAGCCGAGACAGAGTTCTCGTGGACTTTAGACACTGACAGGCCCATCCGTCATTCACTGGGCTGGACTCTCCAGTCATCAGAACACATGGACCCCAGCTATGAGCACCGGCGAAGCTTCCTCTCCTCATTCGGAAGCAAAGACAGAAAAGGGGAATGGCCCCATGAGAGAAGCTCATGCATCGTGGTCATGAGGACTGAAGTGTGGGTCCCCAGAATCCAATAAAAACTGGGTGTAACAGCATGTATTTGTAATCCCAGGAGTCCCAGTGGCAAGAAGGAGGCAGAGATAGACGTTCACAGTATGTACAGAAGTAAATAGCAAATAAGAAGGAGGAAGATGAGGCCCGAGGTTGTCTTCTGACCTTCATACACACCACAGCACATGCACACAAGCACACACAATTTTAATTTTTAAAGCAAAGATGTATGGGACCCTCCTCTCAGAGGACGGTGGCAGAAGTTAGCATCGATGGTCTCACCACAAATGCTTGATGGCTGTCCAGGTTGGTCCCCACCCACTCCAAATTCATTGTTCTCTCTTAGAATGAGCAAGGGTTTGAATGGGTGACAGCCGAGTGTGTACCGGTCCACACACGCGAGTAGCAGCCCACACACAGTGCCGAATTCCCCATCCATCCAGTTTACCAAAGGAAAAATGGTTAACTGTATATCCGTCCATTGTCTCACAAACATAAAGAAAAAGCAGCAATTGTACAGAATGAAGTCTGAAGAAGGCAGTGTCCGAGGCTGTCAAACCAGCAGTCAGCAAGCTTTCTGTGGATGAACTTAGCATCTTTTGGGACCTGCTAGGTAGCTGGTATGCAAATAAGTGGGCGTACCCTCTGCCTTGCAATGAAACCCTATTCCAGGAGAGCTACCAGACTTGGCCGCTCATTGGTCTGTCCCCTCCTGCCTTGTAAGAAGTGCTGAGGTGAAGTCTACCAGAGGGGAGGGGGCCAGAGCACATCTGAGTTTACAAAGACCCCAGTTGTCCAGCCAGGCAGTGACTCAACAGAGAGCTTTCCTTCCCTGACAGATGAACTTCCTAAGTTTCAGCAAAGGCCTATCAATCAAGTTTTCTTTTTTAGTGTCTCCTGCATTTCAGCCCCCTTAAAGCCTTGCCTGGCAACATCC
>NW_004949136.1:0-6428 GCF_000317375.1 Microtus ochrogaster | reverse complement strand
GGAGGAGGCTTCACAGCAGAAGCCTGTGGCCGGGCTCTCTGACTCCCAGGCAGGTGGGAGGAAATGGGGTGAGAAGCAGCATGTGTGGCCACCAATACCGGCTTTGATGTAAACTCACTCCCCAGGTGAGAGATCCTAGCACCAGGAAGTCTGTTACCTGGGGACTCGGGAGGATGTCTGTCTGTGACGGGGAAGGCTGCTGCGGATACTGTGGCCTGGATTCTAACAATTATCTTCTTAGAGGCAGAGGGCCCTGACGGGAAGGGCCTGGGGTGGGGTTCCCCATGGGCAGTGTCTAACTTGTACAAATGCGCTCATATGCTTACACTTAGTGTACACTGAGCACACGCCTGTGGCACACATACAGTTTTAAGGAGGCTTAACTGCTGACAGATGCTCTTGTTGGGTCAAAGTCTGGGTCCTGGCAGCCCTAACAAGCTGGGCTCAGTCACCTCAGGAGGTCAATTAAAGATACAGGGGCAGAAGGCAGAGAGAAGGGGTTTATGCCATGTGGTCACATGGAGTAAAGGAACAAATAAGTTCTGCCACCACCGCCAACCCCCAGCCCATCTTCTGGTCATGGTGTTGAGGTTAAAATAGAAGGTGAGAGGTGTGTGGGCTCCGTAGTCCTGGTCAAGGTGTGGTTCTGCCACCACGGTAGCCTCTGCTCCCATCTCTGCCACAAGGCAGCTGAGAAGTTACCAGAACTGTGTGGCATCACTTTCCAGGACACAAGTCACCCCCGTCTGCCTGGCACCAGGCTTTAGCCTTTCCCTTCTCCCAGAATAACATCCCTGGGAAAATCCCAGTTCCCTGGGGCCCATTGTCTCAAAGGTCTCGGAGCCCAGGGGAAGGACACAGCTGTCTCTAAGGTATTTTCATTCCTCCTGGGATGGCTATCATGCATGTCACCTCACATGCAAAATATAGTTGAATACACACGTCCACACACAGAGAGACAACCAACCTACACAGTACCAAACTCACACACATGGGACAGACCGGCATGCCCACAAGCCTGCACAGGCGCCCACCCCACACAGAGGCACAGACAGGGATGTAGCTGGGATGAACAACATCCCCAGAGGGTCATCTGTTGAAGGATTTGTCCCTTGTCTGTAGCACTACTGGGGCAAAGGTGGAACCTTCTGAAGGTTCCCAGAAAGAGAAGTTCACTAGGTGTGTGTCTTGGAAAGGGATCTTGGCGTTCCAACCCTTTGTCTCGTTCATCTTGCTTCCCAGACACCTTGAAAATGAGCAGACCTCCCTGACCACACCCGCCACGCACCAGAGGCCTGGAGCGCTGGGCCATGTGACCACAGACAGAACCCACCAGCCAACGCAAACCTTTTCCACTTTAAGAGGACTTAACTCAGGTGTTTCGGTACAGTATGGAAAGCTGACTAATACAATCAGACCCACACTGAGGCTCAGACACCAGCAGAGGCGTGTACCTCTTACAGAGCCACACGTCAACAAAGAACAGGCAGAAGCACACCTTCAACATACGTACATGTAGGTACACATACACAGAGAGAACACAGTGGGTGGCAGAGGCATTTGCACCCCTCTAGTGTTCTGCTCTGGGGAAAGACCCCTAAAATGTGGGACAGGGAAGGCTAAGAGAAGATGGGGAAGGAGGTGGAGGGCAAGGAGAGAAGTAAAGAAAACCGGCCCTGGGTGGGTAGGAACCAGTGTTTGCAGCAGTGAAAAATAGTTGTATTGTCATTGTGTTTATTTTACCGTTGTCTTCTGTTCCTGGAGGAGGCGGCTGCACTAATGGGCACACATGTCCCGGTGGGAATGAATTTGGGTCAATTAAAAACTGGGTCTTTTTAAAGGACCACAACAGAGGTGCAGGACCACGATGGGCTGGGGGCAGAGCAGGTTGTGGAGCCACGCTAGCTTGCATAGTGCAGAGGTAAGAGTGACCAGCGGCTTGGTTGAGCAACCCCAGGGGAAAGGTGTCCCCTCCCCACATACCTTTTCACCCTATGAAACAGGAGAGCAGATATGATTTGTTAGAACCTGGATACTCAGGACACCCCTCAACCTGATACCTGGGATCTGAGGACACCTCCTTCTGCACCAGCCCACAGTGCAGGAAGCTACACACATGTGGTGCCCTCCTCGTGTGCTAACATCTGGGTCTCAGCCAAGGTGGGATGGCGTGGGGAGATGTTCTCATGGCAATACGCTGCCTCAATTTCCCAGGTCTCACTGGGGGACCTACCCTGCTGCAGCAGAAGCTGCGTGTTCAAGAAGCATGTCCAAACTTTTCAAAACATGATTAGGTGACACTGGCCGCTAACTTGGGATACTGAGAAAGATCCACGGAAGTGGGGTTGGGAAGCACCACCCCTCTTCTGCCAAGATGTCTGTTGACTCTCCCTTCGGAATAAAAGTACTGGAGTAGTGGATTTATTTCAGGACTTGACAAAGCGGGCCGTCGACCTAGAAAAGCAGGTGCGCGGACTGAACACAGCCGTGGCCATTTTTAGCTCCAATCCACAATGTTTCCACCGTAGAGACTCGTGGGTTTGGTAATCGGGAGGACACCGTCTTTACACACCGTCTGGGGCTCGATCCCTCTGATGCTCAGCTGTTATTCTCTCAACAAAGGCATGGATGAGCTCATCTCTACTTTCATTTCAAAGCTTGCCAGGCGCGAGACCACACCTGCAGGTCGTTAGGCAAACTTGACCGCTAGCAGCTTCTGCCCTTAACTCCCTGTTTGTGTGTGCGAGGCAGATAACTTAGCAGAGTCTGGGTAAGAGTAGAGCTGATGAATGGACTCTGCCAGGCTCTGGTGTTTGAATCTACATTGGAAAATGAACTATCAGATTTGATTTCTTACACAGCCCTTTCCCTTAGGGGGTGGCCAGCTCAGCCGCTCCACTTTCCTTGCTCTCGGACCCATGAGACTCAGTGCTTCATCAGAACAGGGTAGGTTTGGGTGGTAACTCCGCCGGAAGAGAATGACACCTTTTGCAGAGCCTGTCTTCCTGGTGTCACTGTGCTGAAGCCCTGTCACAGGAAGGGGTATTCTAAGGACAGACATTTGCACCCCTCCCTGTGGCACTGAGACTGTTCAAACAAAGCCCTTTAAACAATGCACTCTAAAGAATTAAGATGTTCCAGGAAATCTCATGCTTGGGGAGAGGAAACCCCTAGCACAGCCAGAGGAGAAAGCTGTCAAGCAAGAGGCTGCACACAGCTCTGCTGGAGCCCCTCACAGGTAGACCGAACACATTCTGCTTCTTGGCTTCTGTTTAGCCTTTTGTACAAAGCTGTCATTGCTATGAAGGAGCTGAGAGAAACTAAATATATTTTCCCATTGTGCCAAACTGTAAGCAAATTCTGTGTCTTTTACCAATTTGTGTTCCCTAATTCGTTTAAAATAGAGAGAAGCTGGGGCTGGAGAGAAGGAGGGCTCAGCAGTTAAGAGCACTTGTTGCTCTTGCAGAGGACGGGGATTTGATTTCCAGCACCCATATGGCAGCTCACAGCCATCTGTAACTCGAGCTCCAGGGCATCTGGCACCCTCTGCCAACCTCTGCATGCACCAGGCAGGCATCCATCACACAAAGCCTCTCCTGAGTCCAGTGTCTATAGGCTGCAGTCCTAACCTTCAAGGATACAGAAGATCTGAGCTTAGAGTCAATGGGAACTGCTGGGTAAATAATCACCAAGAGGCAGGCTTTCTAGAAGATTCTCCAGCCAGACACCAGCAAAGCAGATCTTTGTGGTTGTTTTTTTCCCACATTTGGGGTAAAGTTATTAATAAGGTGACGATATGATATTCTGTTCCACTGTAATCTGTAAGTAACTACTCAAATATTAATAGGCTTAGGACAAACCATTATAATTAATATTAAACCTCAAAATGATTATGAGTAACCCCATAGGGACAGAATTGGAGCAAGAAATTTGGGACAGACACACTACCTTTTAAGACCTTTTAAGACCATCAATACCAAAGATCACACACAACCTCTTGAAGACCCAGGGTCCTGACCCAGAGCATGGAAAGCATCCCCTTCACAGGTTAGGAATAAGCTGATTTCCCCCTTCCTGCAACTAACACTGGAACAGAGGCAGAAGGCCCCAGCTCCTACTCAAGGAATCCACCGTGGCACACACTGAAGCCTGGGCAGGGACTCACTGGCTGGCCAGAGCTGCAGGATGAACAATTTACCTCCAGAAACTTGTGGTCCTTGGGCTCCAGCAGGGCTTAAAGTGCCTGTGGCAGATGGGAGTCTCTACGGAGTCAGTGCTGAACTGAAATGGAAAAAAATCTCAGAAAAGTCCCTTGAGTTCCAGGGCAAAGCCACAACTCCTTGGCAGATAACTACTAGCCCCTGTAGAGACAGTTCAACAAATGTCCCCGATGGTCAGTCTTGACTGCCAGCCCAGTGGTATTTAGGATTGCGTAGGAGGCACAACTCTGCGTTTCCACAGAGGTGGTAAGACAGAGCCTAAAAGTGAGCGGCACCATCCCATGTGCTGAGGTCTCCTGAATAAAGCAAGGAAGCAAGCAGAGCAGCAGCCTTGACCTCTCTCTGCTTCCTGATTGCAGGGGCCATGTGACCAGCCCCCTCAAGCTCCTGTCTCAACCTTCCTGCCACGATGCTTGTACCTTCAAACTGTGATCCAAATTAACATTTTCTCCTTTTGGATGCTTCTTATCAGATTGTTGGTCACTGTGACAAGACATGTAGCTAATACACCACAGAGTGTATGAATTCATGAATCCCCAAGGGGACACATGGTATCAAGTATAACTAGTATCTCCTGGACCCATGCCAGGGTCGTAGCATGTAGTACTCCCCACATGAGATGATTATTAGAGGCTTGGCTGGGTCCTGAAGACTCAAGTGCATGGGTGGAGCAATGGGAGACAGATGAGGCCAGATCCTACAGCACAAGACAGGAAGGAGGCCAGGGTCTGCATCTCTTCAGAAGGTTTAGCTTCAGAGAAAATGGTCCAGAATTTACCAGACCAAGTCAGTCTGGTGTCGAGCATCATCAAATGAGCCCCGCAGTACCTTCTCAACTGTTAAAATGGATCAATAAAGGCTACAGATGGGCCCCAAGTCCCCCACAGGGAGGAGGACTGCCTTTCCCAGCCAAGACAATCTTTTTAACCTGCTAGGGAGAGGCCTCCTTCTGACTTCATTTGCCAAGAGTGGGCGTAGCCAAGCCTCAGACAGCTGCCTACTCCCATCCACCCTGTTCAATGAACTGGAGCACCAGACCTCAGGAGAAGACCCTGACTAGGGCAGCTCAGGTCACACAGGGCCTCATCTACACTCAGCAGTAGGGGCGAAGGTGGCACCTTCATCTCGGGAGTGTCTCAAGATGGTCCCTGGAGGAGGAGATGGAGAATCTGTAGGTCTGGCTGCTTCCAGGCAGTCTTCAGCAAATTCTTGTGTGCTGTGAGTAGAAATCCCTCTTCATCTCTGGAGTGAACATGTATTTCCCCAGTGGGACTTCTGGCTAGCTTAAAAGCACCGTTAAGAAGTAATTAATATTGTGTATCGATTATAAATAACTTTTATAACTTTTATAAATAACTTTTCATTTGAAGCACGGTTGTGGAAACAAGAATGATCTTGCATGGTCAAGGATTAGGTTAGGAGGTGTGATGGTTTAAGGCCCAGAGATAGCATGGCTGAGGAGGTGATAGTCTATGGGGATGGTGGAGATCATAGATGACATGGTGGCATTGGTGGGCAATAATGGTGGCAGATAGTGATCCTGTTGGCCACAGTGATGTCTGAAGAGTGGTGGTGGTGGTGGTGGTAATGATGGTGATGGTGGTGATGATAATACATGGAGATAGTAATGACGGTGGTAGCCGTGGTGATGATGGTGTTTACAGATGGTGATGATGATAGCAATAGCGGTGGTAGTGCTAATTCGTGGAGACAGTATGGTGATGTTGTAGTGATGATATCATGGTGGTAGTAATGACTATTATGCTGGCAGTTTTATAGAAATGATAATAGTAGCGGCAATGGCTGGGGGAGGGAGACGGCAGGGTAGACAGATATTATTTCCATTTGCAATAATGAATGTATAATGATTCTAAAATTGCACCTAGCTTTCTAAGTCAGTGCTGAGAATTCAAAGTGAGTCTCACATATGTGCGCAAGCACTCCGTCAGCTGAGCTATCTTCCTGGCCCACATTGGCCCCATTTTGTAGGGGTTAAAGTGAGCCTGACAGGCTTTGCCTTCTGCCACCAAATCTGCAAATGGCATAGGACACAGTGAGCCCACACTACAGAGCGAGCCAGTCTGCTGGCTGAACTGGGTCCTGAGCCACAGAGGAAACCAAGGCCTGCAGCAAGGCTGGTGGTGGTGCCAGTGCCTTGGATGAACCTGGATGGTCATACTGGGGGTTCCTGGGGCTTGCACCTAGCTT
>NW_004949135.1:3783222-3787336 GCF_000317375.1 Microtus ochrogaster | reverse complement strand
CTTTTTTAAAGGGAGAGAGACCACGCCCCAATGGGCGGGTATCTCAGCGGCTATAGGCTGGAGGAGCGGAAGGACCTCCCGCAACACCTAATATCCACCTATGAGTGAGTACATACCATATTCATTTTGGGGGTCTGGGTTACCCCACTCAGGATAGTGTTTTCTAATTCCATCCATTTGCATGCAAAATTCAAGATGTCATTATTTTTTACCACTGAGTAGGATTCTAATGTGTAGATGTGCCACACTTTCTTTATCCATTCTTCACTTGTGATGGCTGAATCCCATCACACCTTTAATCCCAGCACTCAGGAGGCAGAGGCATGTGTATCTCTGTAAGTTGGAGGCCAGCCTGGTCTATAAGAGAAAGTTCCAGGACAGACTCCAAATCTACAGAGAAACACTGTCTCAAAAATACCAAAAAAAAAAATAAGAAAAAGGGAAAATAAAATAAAATAAGTCCAAAATAAATAGGGAAAAAAAGCAAACAAATGGAAGAAAAAGAGCCAAAGAAAAAGTTGGAAAAAAATTATATACATAGAGACACATGTTTACTCATACAGAAATGCCATAAAACACAAATAAAAAAGTTATAATATGGATACAAAGATTAAAAATGCTCTAGTACCACAATATGAGATAAAGAAGGTCTAAAGATGTCATTAGGTTTATTTTGTGTTGTTCATCTTCTGTTGGGCATGGGATATACCCTAAAGAGTCATCTCACTGAGAATACATTAGAAAAACTTAAGTTTTTATTTACAATTTGACATTACTTATGGGTTAGGAATGTGAGTACATCTACTTCTCAGCTCTAGGATCTAATCTAGTGCAGGTTTAAGTGTGTCATGTGCCCTTCTTTAGTCTGTGAGTTTTGAGGCCTTTGTTTCATTGGTGTCCTTCATCCTCTTTTGCTCTTATATTTTTTCTGTCTCCACATTTGCATGGTTCCCTGAACCCCATGGGGAGAGATTTAATAAAGAAAACCCATTTAAGCGAGAGGGTTTCAAGGTGTCTCACTCTCTTCATATTGTCTACTTGTTGTCTAATGGTATTCATTAGAAGGATCTCATCATCGGTGCCTTTTCAGCTGGCACTGTGTTTCTCTGTACAGGCTACTCTCTTTAATAATTATATTTCCTTTTCTTTTTGTTCAATTGTATAATTTTTGCTTCTTTGTCAAAAATCAGGTGTTTGTAGATGTGTGGATTAATATCTGGGTCTTCTATCCAATTCCATTGGTCGATGTCTTTGTTTTTATGCCAATCCCAAGCTGTTTTCATTACTGTGGCTCTATAATAGAGCTTGGTGTCAGGGATGGTAATGCCTCTAGAAGCTCCTTTATCGTATAAGATCGTTTTGGCTGTCCTGAGTTTTTGTTTTTCCATATGAAGTTGACTATTGTTCTTTCAATGTCTGTGACTATTGTCTTTCAAGGTTGGAATTTTGATGGGGATTGCAATGAATCTATAGATTGCCTCTGGTAAGATTGCCATTTTTATTATGTTGATCCTTAATATTCAAAAACATGGGAGATCTTTCCATTTTCTTGTATCTTCTTCAATTTCTTTCTTCAAAGACTTAAAGTTTTTTGTCAAATAGGTCTTTCACATCCTTTGTTAGTGTTAGCCCAAGATATTTTATGTGATTTGTGGCTATTATGAAAGATGATGTTTCTCTGATTTTCCTCTCCACTTCTTTATCCTTTGTGTATAGTAGGGCTTCTGATTTTTTTTTGAGTTGATCTTGTATCCTGATATATCACTGAGGGTATTTATCAGCTGTACGAGTTCTCTGGTAGAGTTTTTGGGGTCACTTATGTACACTATCATATCATCTACAAATAAGAAAAGTTTGACTTCTTCCTTTCCAAATTGAATTCCCTTGATATCCTTATGTTGTCTTATTGCTATTGCTAAAACTTCAAGAATTATGTTGAAGAGATATGGTGAGAGCGGACAGCTTTTTTTTGTTCCTGTCAATTTAATTCGATGTTAGCTGTTGACTTGTTAATATTGCTTTTATTATATTTAGATATGATCCTTATATCTCTAATCTCTCCATGAAGAGGATTTGAATTTTGTCAAATGCTTTTTCCACATCTAATGAAATGATCATGTGGTATTTTTTCTTTCAGTTTCTTTATATAATAGATTAAATTGCTAGATTTTTGTAGGTGGAACCAGCCCTGTGTTTCCAGGATTAAGTCTACTTGATCATGATGAATAATTTTTTTGATGTGCACTTGGATTCTATTTGCTAGTATTTTATTGAGGATTTTTGCATCCATATTCATTAGTGATATTGGTCTGTAATTCTCTTTCTTAATTGAGTCTTTGTGCAGTATTGGTATCAGGGTGACTGTAGCTTCATAATAAGAGTTTGGCAATAAGCCTTCTGGTTCTATTATGTGGAACACTTTGAGCAGTATAGGTATTATCTGTTCTTTAAAGTTCTTGTAGAATTCTGCTTCTTAAACATGTTTAATCAAAATAGGAATATTTTTATAAACTTTCTTTCTATTCATATATTGAAAAATTTTAAATCTTCTAAATTAAAGAAGAAAAATACTTTTCAGTATCAGAGTAGTTTTTCTAAAACAATGTTATTGTTCAAGTCTCTCTGGAAACTGATTGGTTTATAAGCATAGCTTAAGCAATTCTATATAAACGTTAGTACAGAATAAACATCTCTGATATTTCAGTGATGTTTGCACTGAATAATCCAATTGATTGTATTTAATTTTGACACCTACTTAGTGGTCGCATTTGATCTCAAAGGTAAGGAGCCAGTCTCATAAGAATGTCCTGATTTTAAATCATAATGATGAATTCAGGCTTTCCAATTTTCTCTTAAATGAGAAATTAATCAGAGGGTTCCTTCAGAAAGGGCTTAGGTGTGTTAATTTCTATGGTGACTGTTAAATTCAGTGAATAAAAATGCTGACAGGTTATTTTAAAGCACAATACCATGAATCCAGTTGAATGACTAGAATGACAAGCACCAGTGTTTTTTGCCCTTTGCATGTACCTCTCTTCTCTTCACTTGTTCTCCATAAGCCTCATCTTTCATTCATTTTTCAAGAATCACTAAGAAATTTTGAAAGATTAACCACATTTCTTTGTCTTCTCTCATTCCTCGAATGTGATGAGGTTGAGTGTTGTGAATATCTAATTAACTTTTGCTTGGCATTTCTGGTGACCAGACCTCATTCTCTTATGGCCAAGAGTCTATCATAAACTATCATTTGTTTTTAAGAGATGCCCCATGTCTCAAACTGCATGCAGTGGTAGAATTTAAAAACAGACGATGGTGAAAGCTCCCCGTTTGCACCAAGATCACAAATATTTTAGAACCACAGCACCAGGAACTAGGATAAAAGTTTAAATTTGGATTTTTATCATATATATGAAATAAAATGACTTCAATTCTTAAAATCCATGTATGTATATGATAACACATAGAATTTAATTCTGTAAAATGTGATAAAATTGGGCTCATTTTTAAATTTATGTTTTATGTTTATGGATGTTTTATTTTCATTTATATGTGCGATGCAAGTATACCTAGTGTTGATGCAAGCTATAGATCTCTTTCAGCTATAGTTACAGACAGTTGTGTACAGCAATGTGGGTTCTGAGAATTAAAGAGAAGTCCATGGAATTGCAGGTAGTACTCCTAAATGCTGAGCCATCTTTTAAAACTTTGAGATTGTTTTCTTGATTTAATCCTTATGATTCATAAGATTTTAAGGTAATTGTTTTTTAATTTTCATCTGAATGTATATAATATATGTATATGTATATTTTCATATATTTCTTGTATGTGTACATACAGGGACATGTGTAAACATGTATGGGTATATATGGAGGCCAGTAATCATGCCAAGTTTTCAATTTTTTTATACACACACATATGAGTTTCAAGGACCTTCTTATCTCTCTTTCCAGAGCTCCAATAACATATGTGTCCCACCATTATTCACTTTTTAAATAAGTCCTGGGATCTAAACAGCAAAGACTTTATTAATTGTGTCATCTATATAGCCTAGTCATTATTTTAAATCTTACCATTCACCTCTGGATTCTATTAGATAATTATTCAAATAGGATGT
>NW_004949135.1:3778598-3782327 GCF_000317375.1 Microtus ochrogaster | reverse complement strand
GCCGCTTTTTTAAAGGGAGAGAGACCACGCCCCAATGGGCGGGTATCTCAGCGGCTATAGGCTGGAGGAGCGGAAGGACCTCCCGCAACAGATATTGACATTTTCCAATTTCTCGATGGGTCTATATATGTTTTTCTTTGGCTCACCTTATTAGTAATCTTCTCTAGGATTGTGAACTACAGGTTCAATGTCCTTTGTTTATAGTTAGTATTCACTTATTAGTGAGTACATACCATATTCATTTTGGGGGGTCTAGATTACCTCACTCAGGATAGTGTTTTCTAATTCTATCCATTTGCATGCAAAATTCAAGATGTCATTATTTCTTACTGCTGAGTAGTACTCAAAGTATAAATTTGCTACACTTTCTTTATCCATTCCTTAGTTGAGGGGATCTAGGTTGGTTCCAGGTTCTGGTTATTACAAATAATGCTGCTATGAGCATAGTTGAACAGATGCTTTTGTAATATGGTTGATCATTTTTTAGGTATATTCCCAAGAGTGGTTTTGCTGGATCCTGAGTGGTTTTGCTGGATCCTGAGGTAGGTTGATTCCCACTTTTCTGAGTAGTGCCATACTGGTTTCTAAAGTGGTTATACATGTTGAAATTCCCACCAGCAATAGATGAGTGTTCCCCTTGCACCACATCCTCAACAGCATGAGCTATCATTGGTGTTTTTGATCATGGGCATTCAGACAGGTGTAAGATGGTATCTCAGAGCTGTTTGATTTGCATTTCCTTGATATCAAAAAAGTTGAACATTTCCTTAAGTATCTCTTGGCCATTTGAAATTCTTCTGTTGAGAATTGTCTATTAGTACTCCATTTTTAAATCGGGTTATTTAGAATTTTAATGCCTAGTTTCTTGAGTTCTTTATATATTTTGGAGATCAACCCTAAGTCTAATGTGGGATTCCCATTCAGTAGGCTGCCTATTTGTCTTATTGACTGTCCCCTTTGCTATACAGAAGCTTCTCAGTTTCAGGAGGCCCCATTTATTTATAGTTTCTCTTAGTGACTGTGCTACTGGAGTTATATTTAGGGAGTAGTGTCCTGTGTCCATGCATTGAAGGTTACTTCCCACTTTCTCTTCTATCAGGTTCAGAGTGGTCAGATTTATCTGTATAGGATTGTTTTGGCTATCCTGGGTTTTTTGTTTTTCCATATGAAGTTGACTATTTTTCTTTCAAGGTCTGTGACAATTGGGTTTGGATTTTGATGGAGATTGCATTGAATCTATAGATTGCTTTTGGTAGTATTGCCATTTTTACTATGTTGATCCTTAATATTCAAGAACATGGGAGATCTTTCCATAGAGGATAACAGAAAGATATCTTCTTCAATTTCTTTCTTCAAAGACATAAACTTCTTGTTAAATAGGTCTTTCACATTCTTTGTTAATGTTACTCCAAGATATTTTATGTGATTTGGGGCTGTTGTGAAAGGTGATGTTTCTCTGATTTCCCTCTCAGCTTCTTTAGCCTTTGTATATAGAATGGCTACTGATTTTTTTTTTTTGAGTTGATCTTGTATCCTGCACATCACTGGAGGAATTTATCAGCTATAGGAATTCTCTGGTAGATTTTTGGGGGTCACTTATATACCCTATCATATCATATCCAAATTAAATCCCCTTGATCGCCTTTTGATGTCTTTTTTTTTTTACTCATAAATGCTTGGTCTTAACTTGGTTTATTTCTTGTCAGCTCTTCTTATCTTAAATTATTCTAATTTTGCCTTTGAACTTTTATCTTTCTATTTCCTTTTTGTTTGTTTTTCATCTTTTTTATTTGCTTTTTTTTCCTTCTCTCCTCCCTTTCCCCTCCTGCTCCCCCATTCTCCCTCCTCTCTCCCCCTCCCTCTTTAACAGAGGGCAGGGAATGCTGCAAATGCTGCCCTGTGGGAAGTCCAAGGCCCTCCCTGCTACATCCAGGCCTAGGAAGCTTTGCAACCAAATAGACTAGGGTCCCAAAAAAGCCAGTACATGCAGTAGAGACAAGTTACATTTAAAGTCATTTTCTTCTACTTCTTCTGGGTTAGGCTGATCAAGTCTTTCTGTTGTGTGTCTGCTGGTTTCTGTTGTTACCATGTTGGTTTTTTTGCTGCTGGAGGAATTCTTGCATTAGCTCCTACTCACCATCTCTTCCCTCAAATGAGGCCAGCAGTGTTTTTGTGTCTTAGTCCAATCCTTGCTGTGGTTGTCTGAGTATTTGGGAATTTTCCTTGGTCTGCCCTTACTGTCAATGTCTGTCTCAGAAAGCCCCTGTGGCCTCTATACACCTTTTTTCTTGGTCTTCTCTCCTGTTTTGCTCTCTTGGTGCTCTCTTTTAGTAGCCTTAGTTTTGTAGCATGCTCTTGGTTCCCTTAATATTATAGTAAGCTCTCAGCTCTTAAGCAAGGTGTGGTTAGTAGCTTGGGGGATCTGGTGAATGTGTTTGGGTTTCAGGGGAGCCTAGCCACCGTGAGTTGGGGAAGGGCCCCTGGATTTTAACCCATTGGGGAGGTCCTAAAGAGTGGGGCATTTGGCCATGTGGCTATCATTTACCTCAGTATTGGAGCAAGCTGTGTTTCACAGTTCCAAGGAGATTCCAGGCAGATAGGTATGTTTGGGGTTGTGTGTAGCTAGTACATTGTATGGTGATTGGATGGGTTGGGGAGTAGCCTAGCCACAGGAAATTTTCCTGTTGGCTGGCTATAAAAACCTACGGAGTTGTGGAAGGCCCCTGGGTTTTGTCACACGGGGGAGGTCTTGGAGAGTGGGGCATCAAGCCATGTGGCTATTCACTCACCTTATTTTTTTTTTATCTTTTGACATTATAATACAATTACAACATCATTGTTTGTATGTTCCATTTTATTTATTTACTTAATATTCTCTGATTCACAGTTTTGCAATCTTTGCTCCATCAAATTCACTTTAATTATATCCCATAATTTGTGTAATATTTTCACCAGCATTGGAATTTTTACCAGAATTGGTAAAGTAATAATAAACTAAGGATTAAGTCTAAATTCTCATTTTCTTTTATTTTAATTGAGCTATTAATTTGTGAAGGATGAAATCTGCCTAACAATATGGCTCAATTAATAAAATTTATCTGCCATTCAAGAAAGCAAATTGAGTTCCAATCTTTGGAATTCTTGTTAGAAAATAGACAGTCTAGCAGCCAACATTTTAATCCAAGAATTGCATAGGTGAGGAAGAAACAGGGAGGAACACTTCCCAGGGGTGTTGGTCAGCCAGTTTCACTGAAACAATGACATCCAGGAGACTTCATCCCTACTAAATGCCATGCAGAGAGCTCAGGTTATTGATAAATACAGTGCCTGCTGTAAATGAGTGAGGACATGGATTCAGTTTCTCAAACGTATAGAAGAGTTTGGAGTTTTAATCCACAGTTATTATAACATTATTGTGGGAATGGAGAAGACAGCTGGATTTGAATAGGCATTGCATAAATGATGTGTTCATATTCAATGAAATACATTTGTCTCAATAGTAATGAGAAGATAACTGAAGAAAACACACAATGTCAATATTTGGTACACACAGGAAGATGCATACCTGCATATATGACATATATTCTCACACAGAAAATACATATAAAAGAATAAAAAAAACATAGTAACTACAGAAGATACTTCTGGCTTCCTACTGCACAGAAAGCACACACACACACACACACACACACATTCATGCCCAACTGTACACACACACACACACACACA
>NW_004949135.1:3768452-3778498 GCF_000317375.1 Microtus ochrogaster | reverse complement strand
CTGTGTAAATATTTTGAAGGTATAATATACTTAGTCAACATGAAAATATAGAGGGTAAAAAGTAATTTATGGATCATTTCTAGGTTTGTATGTCTACAAAAATACATTGTTTTCTGTATTTTTAAATAGTTGTGTTTGGAAACATTGCATGTAACTGAATTTTTGACACATACTTTTCTCCAGTAAAGTTATAATTTAGGTAACTTGCAATCATATTTTGTGGATCTAGAAATATATTACTGTGTTATATTTTCTAGATAGTGAAAGATATTGGGGTTACTTCCAGTGCTACAACAAAAAATCTGTTTGGGATTGTAGAATTTTATGCTTTATGAAATATTCATTTGGTTTATGCTCATTTTTTTTATTTTCACCTTTGTTTCACACTGGCATCAGCTAAATAATAACATTTTATGTTTATAGTTTATTGAGTGTGTGATTTGGTTTTCATTTTATTTTCATTTCAAATGTTAACTTTAAAATAAAATGAACCTTTTAATGTAATCTTGTAATTGGACCTGACTTCTTTCCACCTGGCAATTTTCTATTTAATTAAAATGATTAGTCACTTAAAGCAATTACTTATAATTTTCTGTTGGTCTTCCATCTTAACAAGTGATGTCAAACATTGAGACAAGAGAAGAGTTCTTTTAACACATTACTCCTCTACTTTGCTGTGGTGAAATTGTTTCAAGTGTAACCTATTGTGACCTTTTGTGTCATTCACTGTCTAACTGATCTCTCTTTTAATGAACCACTGGTGCTTCTATTTCACTGTTAATTAAAAAAGTGCTTAGCTAAGATTTTCAGACTTTTGATAAAAAAAGGTAACAAGAAACTGAGAAGCCAAGTCCAGGACAGTACACTTACTACCATTTCTGAATAGAAGCTTATTTAATGATCTTAGAACAAGGGACATGACAAAGCTTTTCAGAGATTATTGCATTAATCTATGATAATTTTTATTACTATATATATCATAATGAAATGGTTCTGATAATTTTAAATTTGTTGCATTGAATATATTAACAAAGATAGAAATGACATGTGGAAAATATTCAATATGGCTCATCAGTCTGGTTAAAGGGCAAGGCCAGTTCAGGCACCCTCTTCTCTATTGCGTAGGATTTTACCTGGGGTCCTCCTTGTGGATTCATGGTTATTTCTGTAGTGCCATGTTTCTTGCCAGCCCCATAATGGTGACCTCAATCAAAATATCTTTTTTCTTGCTCTCATCTCTGTCCTTCCATTTCAATTAACCTGTTCCCTCTAAGTGTCCTCCCCTCTTCCCAATCTTAGAGAAGCGATCTTAGAATTCATGTTCTTAGAGAAGCTAAGTAACAAGATAAACCCTAAGAAAAACATAAAGAAATTCACCTGGAAAGGGGAAATATACAAGATGGCCTGAAAAAAAATGGGAGCATGGAAATTGGGGGAGAGAGGATGGCAAATGTACAGATCTTAAACCAACATGTCTGTATTAAGACAAAAGCTCTATGGTGCAATATTTGCTAAGAAGCAAATGTCTGCTAAAAGATCAAACAAGTTACTCTGCACACTATTGTGATATTTAGTTAAAACAATTTGAATAAGTATACACAGTATTAAGTATTGTAATGTCATTTGCAAATAAAATGTATTACAGTTGAGTCTCTGATCTTTTCAAACTCATATTCTCTTTTCTTTTCCTCCATATTTTATTTTTCCTTTATCTTTGTCTTTATTTAGGTTTCCTTTCTGTTTCAGCTTTTTATTCCCACCCCTTTCTATAATATATTTCTGTGTCTCCTCTAATGTATTGTCTACATTTTTGTTTTAATAATGGTTATATAACTTTATTTATATACATAGAAATACTATAAACCAAAATCAGCACAGAAAGAGAACTTGCAGTTGTTCTGTTGAGTTTGGGAAATTTCATATTTTATTTTCTAGATCCATTTAGTTTTCTTTAAGTAAATTTTATAACTTGTCTTTATTATTAATCTGATTAAAATTCCAGTGTATACATGCACAATATTTGCACTACTCAGTACTTTATGATTGAGTATCTATGCTGTTCTAACTTTTGTTATCATGAATAGTGCAAAGTAAACATAAATTTGTAGATATGGTCTATATCAAGGTAAAGAGAACTTTAGAGTGAGTGGTCTGGGTCATGGGTAGTTCTATCTATAGTGTTTTGAAAATTCTGCATACTTTTTTTTCTATATAAATTATACTAGTTTGCATGCTTTTCAATCTCCATTTTCAAAAAATGGGAATGTTCCCAAGAACCTTAGGTGTGTCCTGCACATGATGATGTCAAAGAAGAAATTAGTTCCTTGGATATCCTTGCCTCAGCAGGATTTACACTGGCACAAGTTGTGGAGGGGAAGTTTCTCATTCTAATGGCTTGACTCTGACTATACAGAGGCTGATGTGTGTAGCTATGTCTTATGTTTTTGCAATCACAAGAGATAAAACCAAAAAAGAAATAAATGGAGACAATTTACAAAATAGAGATTTAATGAAAAAAGTTACCTTTATAGCAGCTAACATTTGCTAACCTAAGCACCTTTGCAAAAATTTAAATGTTAAAAACCTTAAGTTTGTTAACTTAAAATGTTATAGTCTATAGTCAGTAGGTAAAATAACTTGCCATAAAATGTGTGGATTTGAGTTTGAGTCTCCAGAACTCTCATAAAACTTGGATGCCAATTTGGTTGTGTAATTACAGTCCTCCCACAAATAGATGGGAAATGGAAACTCGAGAATCTGCAGAATATCATGGGTTGGTTAGCTTAACATATGCTGTCATGAACAAAAGATTCTGTTTTGATTTCTCAGCAGTTAAGATAACTTACTTCCCTGGCAGAAAACCATGCTTCAATTCTACCCACATCAGACAGTTCACAAATGCATGCTTCCAGTACAGGAAATCTGACCCCTTTTCCTTCAAAGACACAAGTATACTTGAGATCATGCCCCCAAGCAGAAATGCACTCATAAACAGAAATAAAAATAAAGTCAGTATTTAAAATAGAGACCCCAATCTCAAGTTAAAATGCCAAGACCAACACCTGGATTTGTCATTCAACCCTTACACATGAGAAGTGGCATGGTACACCTGCACTCACTGACAAGAGCATGAAGACAAACACACACACTTACATGCCATACACATATCATTCACAAATACAAAGATTTTCAGATAAATTTAGCTATTGTTAACTTATTAAGAAAGAAAAAAAATATTATCACCTGAATATACAGTTTCTATAAATTCTACGACAGTACAAAATGATATCTTCATCTTCAATAATTTTTCACCCCTCCCTCATTAAATCTCTTGGTGTTTCCTGTAAACTATCACTGCCCATGGTGTACAAGATAATTTTTAAGTAATGTATATCTCCTGATTCTTTCACAGATGTACATACTTAAATGGTTACCATTAGGTATCATCTGGGTTTGTGGATGAGCCTTCCCTCTGTGATAAGATCGCTTAATGATGGCATTATCTAAAAATTAGTTCTATTATTCTATCAAGCATAGATTATTTCTATTATTAAGTCAAGCATGACTGTATGTAAAACTGTGTGTGTGCATGTGTTTTGTGTATAGATATCATCAACACATCTATGGATCTGTATTTTGAATGGGATTAGGACTCTGCAAAGCAATGGCTGTTCATCCAGCCGTTTTCAGCTATGTTCTATGAATGGACTGAAGCATGGTCTTTTTCCCTTCATGCTGTGCCTCCTCCATCTCTTGATAATGATGTGAGAACTGCTTCCTCAATCAAGATGTGATTATTTCCTTTAGTAGCAGCTGGATTAACTTGGCAGGGTTTTTTTTTTTTTTACAACTATAAAATTAATCTTTTTTTGTCTAATCAAGAATTTAATGCCATTTACCAGTTCTTCCTTGATCTTTCAGTGATCTGTTGATATCAAGCCAACACACTAACAGCACTATTTCAAACTTCTGAATTTTAATAATTCTACCCTCTCTATTTTGAAGCACAATTAATAAAAGCTCAAGACCGGAAATTGGGATCAACCTGAAGATCTGAAAAGTAAAACAACCAGCCAGTGATTCTTACCTCAACCTCAGTCTGAAAAGGTATTAATGCCTCCTGGAATCTCAGAATGAGACTGTGTGTCTAAGAGTTCTTTCTTTCCATTATTTAATCCTCCCTAGGGCTGAGATTAAAGGTGTACCACCATCATTAAAGGCATAGCAGTTTTTGTCTCAGCTTCCTTATTTATATGATTTTCTCACGTGCTGGTCACCTCCTTATATATTCTTGGAAAATCCTAGTTGAGATGAAAGCTCACATCCACAAAATATGTAACAGTATACTCTGAAGTCTGTTGAAGTCCTTTCCAATGGTCCAGTCCCTTAAATTTATTAGTTTAGGTAACTAGCTCATATTCTCTCTCCCCTTTCATCTGTTATAGTATGTGAAGTCAGGTATTTAGAGTAATCACAATGGAAGTACAGATTAGATATCTCTAACACTGAATCTGTCAGTTCCTTAATTGTGGACTCTCTAGTCTTCATAGCTGTGATATGAAAATTATAATACTTATATTACCTGAACTCAGTTGACTGATTTTGTTTCTGATATTGTGTATAAAGCACCTATGCTTTGCTTTCCCTGAATACACACAACAATATAACTAAGGCACAGTTATACATTTTATTTTCTGTGAGTGCTACATATACATCTTAGGAACATAGAAGAGTAGAAAGAAAATGAAAATGCTATGGGCAAGCGTCTTTTATCTTGTAACTTGTATAATTTTTAATAAAATCCTGATTGGTGAGTAGCCAGGTGATACACAGAGAAACCCTGTCTCAAAAAGCCAAAAATTAAAAATAAAAAATAAAGTTTAAAATAAAACTATGTAAAGATAAAAAACACACAAAAACTGGATACTGTATGTTATTAGGTTCTCTTTAAATTGTTTATATGCTGAAAAAGAATCAACAGCTGCTAAAAGATATTTGTTTATAAATGCTGTTAAATTAATCCAAAATAGGTATTTTAAAAATACTTTGACTTCAAAATTGGAGTCAAAAAATATGTTACTTTGAAAAAGAGGTTTTTTTTTCGTTTCCACAAAAAAATTAGGGGTTGTGGGTTCATTCCTGGTTGAAATAAAATTAGGTTTAATTAAAAGAGACCCCTTAAAATCACCAATAGGAACAAATGGCTCAAATATCTGAATTCTACATCCAAAACAGATTAAAGACTGCTGCCTATGATGGTCAAGCCTCACAGGATACTCCAGCCATGACTTGATCATAATTCTAAATTTGTTATAGGTCCTTATAAGATTATCAGCATCCCCAATCAACAAAAAGTATACTAAAAACTACGCCTTTACAGGGTGACCAAGCATGAAGTAGAGGTGGGACAATAAGAATTCTGGGAAGAGGGAAGCACAGTCTACAAGTCGTGACCCAGTTGCATAGGATGCAAGATGTGACTGCCTCACCAAAAATGGCTATCACAGACAAGAGTTATGTACTAATATAAATTTTAACAGTTAATAAAAATTCAGAGATACTAGTCTAACCAGTGTATAACTAATGTAATTTCTTTGGGACTTAACAACTGCCGGAAGTGGACAGAATCAAAAACTTAGTCAACAGGGAAATCACTGTGGGTGTTCATAGAATCAAATGGTTTCCCATGAATATACTGCTATTCCTTTCTATACTCCCATACATATGACCTTGGATGCTAGAAGAAGGTATTCATGATTTTGTTTACAACCTAGTCATCTACCCTATGGCCCATAAGATATATGAACCACAAGATGACTATGAATGCAGTCGAACATAAAATTGTCAACTTAAAATAAGTGGGTTTTTTTTGTAATTTTTACCTTAATGTTCAGATTACCTTTTACAAGTGGTAATCACTTATTAATTCATTGTATACCTGTCTCTCTCTCTCTCTCTCTCTCTCTCTCTCTCTCTGTGTGTGTGTGTGTGGTGTGTGTATGTGTCTTACTGAATACATGGAACTGGAATGAAAAGTACTTGGAATATATTCTTCCCTTTCAGCTTTTTCGCATTAGATGTGCTCTTGTGCTGTTGTTTCTGTTACTGCCTTGAGTACTCCAGGTTAGCTGTCATTGAGCTTTAAGCTGTTTCTCCTGTTGTTATTTTTTCATATTGCCTTAGGAGTGCTGTGATTTTAGGTGTATCCCCACTGAATCCAGTTCCTCAGTTTATTTCTGGAGGTCTAGATCAGGATTTAAAGGTTGCATGTTAAATGTTCTTATTCACTTAATCATCTCCTCTGTAAGTGTATAATTCTTAAGGACAAACTGTGTAGATTACAACATCATGGGACAATGTTAAAAGATTCAAAATGCTTATAGGAAACTAGAGGACAAGGAAGAACATAAAGATACATTAATTTTCAAGATTACTTTGAATAGTATCACATCACATAAATGGAAATTATATATTCAATAATACTGTTGAATAACAACCTAGATATGTAACATGAAGTCTGGGCTCATTGGGGTTTCTGTCTTGCCTGATCCCTTAGCCATTTAGTCCCAGAGAAAAATCACACAGAGATCTCCATAAGTTATAAAACTGATAGGCCCATTAGCTCAGTCTACTTATTAGCTCTTGTAGCTTATATTAACCCATTATTCTTATCTATGTTAGCCACATGGCTCAGTACCTTTCTTAGCTGGCAGGTTATATCTTGCTTCTCTGTGGTCTGGGCTGGAATGGGAGGAATGGAATTCCTCCTTTCCTGCATTTTCCTGTTCTCATCGCCCCACCTCTACTTCCTGTCTGGCCAATCAGCATTTATTTAAAACATGATTGACAGATTACAGACAATTCTCCCACACCAAAGATAGATGATTAGTCATTCATATGATGCTTCCTTATACTTGTATGCATATTATCTTGTTATCTATTAAAATAAAGTAAAGCAAACATATGTAATGTACAGTTCTTATTGTCTGATTTTAATGCTTATTAGGACACTTCAGTAGAAGTGGTAAAATTTTTATTTTCTCATATATCCTATGCACACTGCTGCATATTTATGAACATATTTCAGTAATAAAATATATCTGGAAAATGATAAATAGTATTTTCCCACCTTAAGTATATTAAATCTATTAACATTTGTTTTATACAATTAGGTGTCTATGAATATGTTTTGATGCAACATTAATAAAGAAATTTTAAATAAACTTATCAATATGTCGAAAGGAACAATGGTACTTGAGTCTGAAGAGGCGAAGAAGAAAGTTGTTTTCTGATAGATGTAAACTTTAATTTCTGAAAAATGATTAAATCTTTGTGTCTATTCTCTAACCTTCTACCTATTTTGAACAATACTGTAAACATATAAAAGGAGTATGATGTAAGGAATGTTTTAGTTCAACTAATTGATGATGAGACAAAGACATTGTCCCAGAAGATGCAGTTCTGGAGAGGCAAACCATCTTTATTCCCTAGGCTGCAAATGAGCAGCATATTACTCTAGCCTTACTACTTTGATTCTCTGAACTTCATTTTCCATATGTACAGAAATACTACAGAGAAACCTTGCATTGAAGATTTGCCATGGGACTTAGAGCTAGTTTAGTGGTAAGCACAAAGTGAGTGCTTGACATGAGATAGTTAATAACTTTAAAGAAAATATACATTATATTTTATAAAAATAAACATAACAGTCAGTAAAAAAATCTTCTTAATGTACTCATTTAAACACTGTATCTCAATCATCTACAAAGAAAAATTTTGAGGAATTACCACTCATTGATTTACTTGT
This sequence comes from Microtus ochrogaster, assembly GCF_000317375.1. Lineage (NCBI taxonomy): Eukaryota > Metazoa > Chordata > Mammalia > Rodentia > Cricetidae > Microtus > Microtus ochrogaster. The sequence goes on along the minus strand of NW_004949135.1, from coordinate 3,770,691 downwards.
GTCTTCTCTATTTATATTACAGCAAAAATAAACAATTGGAAGACTTGGTTTCCATAGAACATATTAGAGTCAGAAGTTCACAATCCTTCCCCTTAGAGAGCTCATAACATCCCATGGAAGAAACACAGATCATTACATTCAACCAACTCCACTTAATGGAGGCTTCATAGTTCTGCCCAGAGGCAGCTCTGGGATCCACAGCCTTGGGGAAATGTAAAGTCCTAGAGATGAAGTGATTCTAGCAACATTCATGCTGGATACAAGAAAATCGATTTTTAGAAAAGCAACACTGCTGCAGAGAAATATATTGAAGACTAATCTCAGTGTCTGGGAACTGAAAGCAGAAAGTGAAAAGAACAGTGAGGGGGAATGCTGAAGTGCCAAGGAGGCAGCTTTCATAGAGGATTTCCTACACCATTTTAAATTCAAATCATACTATAGATAACAGAATAATGATGTTTTAAGAATAGCTTATGTATTTAAACGTAAATGTTACATGTAAAAATATTGAAAGATTTTAAGCAAGGAAATTTATGTGCTGGATTTGATGTGTAGACACTTGAATTATACATTGTATAATGATCAAAGCAGGACCATTACTATTCTATGTCCAACAATTCAAAAATTCATCATTTCAAATGAAGAACTCATAATCCTCCCTTGTAACATCTAGAGTCATATAAGATATTGTAATCTACATTCACTATACTTTGCAATACAACACCAACATTTATACCATTTATCAAATCTGCAACAATACTCACTAACCAACAACTCTCTCACAATTCTTTTACGATCCTAACATCCAAGTAATTATTTTTGTATTCTGATTTTATTAAAGCAAATTTTTGAAGGAGTAGTTCATCCCTAATTATGTAAGATCATTTGATATTTTTGCTCTTGCTAGGATTTCATTTAAGATTGTGTCATCTCAATTCTCCTAGCCGTTATGTATGAACAGATGTATTTTGTTCTTTTTTTTACACAGATATCTTTGTCTTTTTCTTTGTCCAGATGATAGAGCCTAAGCAGGGGAGTTATCTAAGGTTTACTATTCTTATGATAAACACCATAACAAAGAGCAACTAGGGAAGGAAAGGTTTTATTTGATTCATATACACTAAGTTAGAGTTCAATGAAGAAAGCCAAGGTAGAAACTCAAAATGGGCAGGAAGCTAGAATAAGGAATTGATGAGCTGATGGAAAAGCCATTGTAGAGTTGTGCTCAATCACTTCCTTCTATGGCTAGCTATGTCAGACTGCTTCTTTATCGCACTCTGAACTAACAGCGCAGGGGTGAGAACCCTGAGTATGGGTTGGGACATCCTGTAACACTGATTAAGAAAGTATTCTACAGATTTGCCTACAGCCAGATTTCATGGAATCAATATCTCAATTATAGTTCTGTCTACTAATACCTGTGTCAAGTTGATAGTGAATTAGCCAGCACAATATTTAAGTTACTTGGTTGGATGCTGGATTCTTTAGAATAGGTTGTATTAGTCAGCATTCTCTAAAAGAATATAAATGAGAGAAATACATGTATGTGTGTGTATGAGTGTGTACATACAAACACATATATAAACATATATGTCATTCATCATTTTATTAGACCAATCAGCACCTTAGACAGGCAGGATAACACATCTTTGCATTATTAAATAAATGCAACTTAAACAAATGTAAAACCTCTTTGCCTAGTTAAAGTAACATTTTACAGCAATGAAGGCCATTCTAATTCAAACCAGAACAATATCTTACAGTCCTGTATACTACATTGAGCATTTCTTTTTACCTATTTAAGGCTTAAGAACATGAATTAATATTGTGTGTATGTATGTATGATCCCCTATGTGGAATGATATTCCTGTATGTTTTTGAGATATGTATCACCATTGAAAGGAAAAAAATGCAGTAAATATTCAGTTCAAGAGATTGGATTTGTCTGCTGCACCATTCTAATGTTGGAATCTGTGTCTCCCTTAGAATCCTGAAGTTATATTTAATAGTGGTCATAGCAACAGGATAGATGCGCTTGCCAGAGGCAGAGATGTAAAACAGGGAAAAACAAAAATTTTCTTCTTCCATTACCTTCTATGTAGACTGAGATTAGATGAGTGACCCATGTTTAATGTGGGCCTTCTAACTTCAAATAATGTAACCAAAAAAAAATCCCTCAGAGATATGCTCATCAACTTGACTTTTTTTTTTTTTTTGGATTTTCAAGACAGGGTTTCTC
>NW_004949135.1:3767049-3768251 GCF_000317375.1 Microtus ochrogaster | reverse complement strand
TACTTATTATGAAACTGTTAAAGAATAAATTTAATTAAAAATTTTAAGGCAGTCCACATGGTATGGTTGGGATAGAAAACACTTAAGAGTCCCTTGCCTGTAGTTATACATCATATGCTAGGACCCAAAATGAGACAAAAAAGAGGTTTCTGCCTAAAACTGTGAAGCATGGATTGGGAAGGCACCAATACAACAAATAAGAATGTGGTGGAGAGAAAGAAAATCAAGACAATAACTTTATGATGAAAAGAGGTAGATCTGGAGATGAAAGGGTGGGTAGAAACAGTGATGTGGGGTACCCCTCTGTATGTTGTGAATAAGTTTTTATTATCATTGGTTAATAAAGAAGATTCTTTTTCCTATGGCTGTGCAGAATATAGATAGGCTGAAAAAGCTATAGAGATCCAGAGGAGGCAGAGTCAAAGAACATCATATAACTGTTGAAGGGTAAGGACTCTCACTGGAATCTTATCAGTTTGTCCCAGTCCTGTTGTGATGCACAGATGAATAGAAATGGGTTAATTTATGATGTAAGAGTTACTTAATAAGAAGCCTGAGGTAATAAGCCAAACCTTCTTGTAATTAATATAGTTTTGTATGATTATTCAGGTCTGGGCAGCTGGGAAACAAACCAATAGTCTCTGATTACAAAATGATTCCCAGCATTTGACAATGTACAGCCTTATAAAGCTTAACAAAGATTTAAAAATTGGGAGGGGGTGGCATCTAGATCCAAAAGAATAGGAACCACATGCAGTTTCTTGATAGCTGCATCTTTTTTCAGATAGTTTCTCTTTAAGGGCAGTAAGCAGAGGTGCAGCTCCTTTAAGAGAAGGCTTTCTGATTCAGCACTAGCAGCCCAAAGTGCATGGCTCCTTTAAAAGCCAGCTTCTGGGTTTGTGCTGGGAGAAGGAACTCTGGCTGTTTTGGGAGGTCCTGCACTTAAATAGTGTTTGTGAGCAGTGTGCTACTAGTTACTTAATGGCAACATAAACATGCTGCATACTTGGAGCTGGGTCAGTGAGCATGGCTCACAGAGCTGTCAGTGAATGTACCTCTGGGGTACATTGGATGGGGTGGAGCCAACAGACAGACCAGAGAGTTGGTCCTAGCCATGCCCACTTAGCATGTTTTGTTTTGTATTTTTATTTATTTATTTATTCATTTACTTATTATTTATTTATTTATTTATTTATATTGAA
>NW_004949135.1:3752672-3753470 GCF_000317375.1 Microtus ochrogaster | reverse complement strand
CAAATGAAACTTTGGGTGACTGTCTAGGAAGAGAAATGTCTCTGCCAATTCTAGAGTTTTGGATGTTTCTTACAATGTACTTCCTATTTATTTAGATAATATTCTATAGTTCTGGAGTCTGATGAAATTGAAGACAGATGCATTACCAACACCCAGTGCAGCTACATGGATTCTTATATTTCAACCAAGTAGATATCAGTAAATATTGTATCTGGAACTATATGCTATTCAATGGAACTTAGATTTTTGGAGATACTCAAGTACACAGTATAGACAGACATGGAACCTGTAACAGTGAAAGTGAATATTTAGGAAGATAAAAAGAAAAAAAAAATCAAAGAGGCCCATAAAGGAATGGTTAAAAAAAAACCCACCCACTGAGACATTGGGGCTGATCTAATGGGAGCTTACCAATACCAGCTGAACTGGGACTGATGGAGCATGTGATCAAACCATACTCCCTGAACGTGGCTGACAATGAGTGCTGACTGAAAGGGAGCCTAGTCTGTTTGGATGCTCATGTTCCTAGATCTGCATGGAGAGGGGAGGACCTTGGACTTCACACAGGGCAGGGAATGCTGACTGCTCTTTGGACTGGAGAGGGAGAGGGAAGAGAAGTGGAAGGATGGGGGAGGGAAATGGGAGGAGGTAGAAATTTTTAATAATAATAAAAAATATGAATACCTGGTCATAGTAGAACTGAGTGAAGACCATTCAGAGTGTCCTTATTTGTGAATAAAAAGGGAAGATTTTTTAATATCTCATTATTTAAGTTTTTATTGAAAATAGATTTTTTTT
>NW_004949135.1:3735376-3751437 GCF_000317375.1 Microtus ochrogaster | reverse complement strand
GGCAGCTGCCTGAAAAGTCTTATTTTGGCTCGGTTTAACTGCAAGGTATATTTCATCTTGATGTGCCATTAGACTAGGTACAATTCTGCACAGCCAACGGTGCAAAATTTAGACAGTCGTGAGGTCCACAGAGGTCCCATCCCATGAAGGTGGGCAGTATATCAAATTGGGCTGAATTCCGGAAATGAAATTCTTAAGAATCCTTGGTATCATTCTTGTAAGGTAGTCATGGGTCCCATAAGCCATATCTACTTCTTTTAGTTGTTTAATGTCTTTAAAAGCCAAAGGAATATGCAGCCTGATCTGCTGTCCTCGTGGATCAATAACACCGTGATAGGATAAATTTATCCATTTCTACTGAGATTATTTAGTCTATCTTGGAGTTCTAATATTTCTGCCTCTAAGTAAATAGAGGTGGAAGCATCAGCAAAAGGATTTGAAGCAGCAAGGGTTTGATTATGCCGCAAGGGTCTTATAGAGGCATCCCTGTTTGCTTCCTTCCTTTCTTCTTCTTCCTCTTCCATTTTTTGTACTTTTAACTTCTCCCTCCTCAAAGTTCTTAATAGACTTCACAGATTCTTTATCCTGTATATCCTCAAAGGTTTTGACTAAATTCTCTAGTTGTTCTTTCACTTTTTATACTATCTCTGGGAAGAGTGCCTTTGAATAACACCTTAGAGAAAATGTTACTAAGGAAAAGTCTTCTGGCCATCACTCTTTCAAAGATTTTTGAAGGTCAGCTTTTACCTGCTCTCAACCAGGAATATTAAAGTCTCCTGCTTGTGGAAACCAGGGAATGAACTATGAAACTGTCTAATGAACTCTTGTGCTGCCTTAGTTTTAATAGCAGTGTCTTGCTTCTCTAAAAGAACCATATATTGGTCAGTCAATACTGGAACATAATTATTAGCACCTATATTGAAAATATCTTACCTGTTGCCCAGCTTTCCAAGGGTGATCTCTCAGGAGTCCCTACTTCCTGATATTACTGGGGTCTCAAACTATAATGCCTGCACTATGAATGGTTTGCAAGTTTGGCAAGGAACTGGGGATTGGAAAATACACAGAGACATCAGTCATTCTTGAAAAAAGAATGCCAATGTTATTGTGTTCCAAGGTAGCTTATATAGGGCTCTTTTTAACTAATAGCCATGCTATAGCTCTTGGGATTTTCAGCTGCAAACCCACCAGAAACCACTCCCCTGCCATCAGGAACTCATGAGGGTCTCATGCTGAGATCAGCTGCAAGCACAAGAAAACAAGATGTTCTCTCTGTCAGGAAAAGGGTCATAGAAAGTTCAGGGTCTGAGGGTCTGCAGTCCCCAACACTATACTATACTACAGAGTAACACATTGGAATTGGACAAAACAAACAAATGGAAAGAAGAGATTGGAAGAGAAGACATAAAAAATTAAACCTACAAATTCACACACTCAGAACTTTTATAAAAACATTAAATTCTAATTCATAATCTAAATGCAAAGGAACTGGTGCAGACCCATGTAGGCCCTGTGCATTCTGCCTCAGTCTCTAAGTTGAAATCTGCTTTGAGCACACTGATTTAGAGAGACTTGTTTTCTTGCTGTCGTTTGCCAAGTCTCACTCTTAGAATCTTTCTGCCTCCTCTTCATCAGAGTTCATTGTGCACTGAGAGGAAATCTAATGGAGATATCCCACTTAAAGTTGAATGTTCTAAGATCACCCAATCTTTTCATAATTTCTGACTGTGGGTATCTACATTTTTTTTCCTTCTAGATCTCTGTATTTGTTTCCATGTGATATAGGAAGATACTCCTCTGATAATGACTGTGTAACATATTGATTTGTAAGTATAGTAGAAGATCATTATAGGTCATTTAGTTGCTATTTATTTTTTAAAGAAGAGTAGTATTGGGCTTTATCCTAGTTATCCAGACTACTTATTCTCAGGTTTCTAGTCACACAAGCACTTTTGGTTTAGTGATGTGAATAGGAATGGCCACCAGAGGCTCATATGTTTGAATACATGGTCACCAACAAAGCACAACCCTTGGAAAAGGTTTGGTATTGTGATCTTGTTGGAATACATACATATTCATTAGAGGAAGTGGGGCGTGGTGGCTTTGAGGTTTCAAAAGCCAAAACTAATCTTAGTGTCTTTCTCTTCCTGATACCAATGGATTTAGATATAGATTTCTCAGCTACTTCTGCCTGGATGACACCATGCTCCCTGCCATGATGATAATGGAATAAACCTCCAAAGTGTAATGAAAACCTAATTATATTACTTTCTTTTTGAGAGTTGTCATGGTATCTCTTCACAGCAATAAAAACTAAGAAAGTCAGTTATGAGTCCCATCTCATGGACTGGGCCTTAGTTCAAATTATATATTAATTTCTACCACAAGCTTTCTGTTGCCATTGCAGTAACATAACTTAGAGGCAGTACAGTATCTGAAACTCTATTGAAATACCACATTTTATTAGTGAGAACATTCAATGACTATCCTTGTTCTCAGGAGAACAAATAAACTGTTTGTGCTAGTAGTTTTCATTTGAAATCAAAAGAAAAATACTGAGAAATTTAGAAAAAAAACTTGTTCCCAAGATAAGACATGAGAATGATGAGAAAATAAGGGATAGAAAGGGAGGCAAAAAATGGGAGAACATTAGTTTCACAAATAGAAAAGAACAATTTTGTCAATTTTTTCAGTGTTCATATAAAACAAAATCATACACAAACTACACAATTCCACAGTCTTAAAAAGTGAACACTCATGTCACCCACCTGCAGAGAAGGAAGTTAGCAAAAGTGAGGATCCATACACCCACTTCTATATCTTTTCACGTCAAAACTGTCTGCTTGAAAAATCACAGTTCTTGACTAAAGAGCAAATTCATTTCCTTAATTATGAATATTACAGTTGCAGAAAATGATAACAGACAAAGCTTGGTACAAATACTTTTTCCATTACAGCTTTTACTATTAACATTTAATAATAACATTAATTTCTATGTTATTTTTAAATGCTCATACAATATATTTGTTTTTAGTTTTTAGTTTTTTTTTGGTTTGCTGTATTTTCAGTAAAGAACAGCTAGTACACTTAAATAATCACTACAGTCAACCTGTAAAAGTATCAAATGTGCTTTAGAGCTCTGGGCAAATTAAAGCGTATAGAAGTTTAATAAGAAATGTAGAATCTGTGTTTTTTTAATTTTGAAATATGATATGTTTTATTGCAAGTTTGTCATAATAAATTTTTTTAGGAACTCTATTGGAACAAAACTCCCTTGTAGAAACATGATATGTCAAACACATTAACGATAAAAATTGTCAGCAGCCTTACGTGAGTATAGATTTGTTCTTACAGAATTTACAAAATTTATATACTTTTAGAATGGAGGTAGTATTTTAAAATAAGAGAATTTAAGTTTCTTCAGAAATCTACCTTCCAAAAGCAATTTGGCTTATCTTCACTTTCAGTTGTTTCAAAAATAATTTTATACAAGCACACATATATACAGAGAGGGACAGAAGAGGAGGGAGAGAGAAAAAGAGAGAAAGATATGCTTTACTAATATTTTGATATAATTTTTTTAGTGTCAAAAGAGTACTTTGTGAATGCACAATACATATTAGACATTTAGAAGGGCTGATATTTCTTTAAAGTTCTCTCTTACAGGTTTCTCTTTTAAAATTTAGATACTTTTTGCTTTTCTAATAGATATCAGACAAAGTCATTGCATGAAGCATGTGGCATCCAGTCTGTCACTCTCAGTTTTGCTGTCATTTCTGACATTCTTATTTTTAGGTATGATCATTCCAAAGGGAAAAATAATTTACAACCTGAATACAACCCATAGTACAATGACATTCTACATTCCAAGAGTTGTCCTGTAAGTGGTCATTTGATTCAGTCTTTGGCTACATGAATATTGCATGATTATTTTTTTAAAAGTATATATATATATATATAATAATAAATATTTTGAAGTTAAAAAAATTGAAAATCTGCCTGATTACATTTGTCTAAACAGATTGGAGACTCTAAAAAGACATAAACTCTTGTCTTCACACACTGTCTGTCATTGACCTGATTTACAGACACATTCATAGTAAAACTGCCACATGTGACTTTAATATTAAAATTTTTTTTGTCTGTACTGCAACTTCAAAATAACACAGTGAACTGTGTTTAACCTTTACAATGAGTGACTATCTCTTTCAAAGCAAATGTTTTTCTTTTCAGTAAGAATAACAGCAGAATGATATACTTACAAAACCTTATGCTTTTATTTTTGTGTGTCAACTAAAGTCATAATGCATAATCATTTTAGAAATATTTCAAGAACAAAGGAAAGTATATAAATATTTGCATCTAGTGACAGAATATGTTTTCTTTTTGTTTTTGGTTTTACTTTGGCTCCAATGGCTAAGCAGCAAAAAGCAGAAAAAAAATGTCCACAGAAATTCTTTTTACCCACCTTGTAAGAAAACTAAGAATTTATGATGACACTAAAAGCTCAATTAACGTTTACTAAATGAGTAATTTGGAGGAAGTAGAAGATAGATATAAGAAATTAAAATAATGAAAATACTTGCTACGTACACATGCTCTCAGAGAAAAGTATTTTGATATCTCTTTATTATCTGAAAGGGATATGTGACATTTTGGGGGAGTATGATTTTAAAGACACCTTACTTGAGATTAAAATTACACTGGTAAAATATTTTGTCCAGAGGTTGTTCTACTAATTGTCTGCTTGCAACCAAACTTTTAGACTGAACAGAACCTGGGAAACAGAATGAATTTTCATCACTTACATTGTCAACAGGCCCTGAGTTACTACCTCAGACATGCTAGTAGCATGGGTAGACAGCCCTGCTGTGGTCCCATTGGTGAATTCCAGGGAGAATCTCATAACCTAGAGCTGTGTTTAGATGTGATATCCAGGACACTGTTATTTTCTGTTTTAAATGTTGAAGTTAAAACCTAGGCTAACCACTGCTGTATATTCTAGGAGGGAGATTTAGAAAATCTTCACACAGCAGTTCATGTTTTCTTGAAGTAAAATTGTGGAAGTAGAGGGTATAATACTTTATATGAAATTAGTCTAAAAATTAGTGAACTTCAGATTCATTAAAGACACTGACTTAAAAAAAAGTGGCTACACTTAAGGAAGGAATGTGATGCCAACCTTTATCCATGCACAGACATGCAGTCAAACACAAACATGTACATACATTTAACTATATATAAACAGATTATATACATATATATATAATATATTTTGTAAAATAAAATGTCCTAAATGCTATTAAATTTCCTGTTTAGTTAAATGTTTAATTTAGACAAAATATTGTTTTCTGATAGTCAGCAGTATTTATCAAAACCAAGAATACAGCTGATGTATCATGTCTATAAGATAATAAACTATAGATCAGAAACAATTTTGTAAATATCTGAATCAATTATAATATAAACTATAAAAGTGATGAACTATGACCATAATCATATGAAAGACTTGGTGTAGTTCTAACTTCAAATTTAATTGTAATTTCATTCATGTTTAAATCACTGACAATAGAACAGGAACCTCTTAATTCTAAATATAATCATTTCAATCTTTTAAAATTTTGCATATATCTTTTATATCACTTTCAAATCTCAATGTGCATGTCAAAATCCATGCAAACAAAGAAAATGATTACTTTTACTATTGATTTAAGAAGGAAATACTATATGATCAAAAATAATGCTGATAGGATACTGGGAACTCATTTTTATAACTAAGTTAAGGTTTGGATATACTCAAAAAGGTATGTGGTGTTTGTAATAAACTGTATAGAACTTATACTAAATCTCAGTGAGAAACTAAAATTTGAGGAACATGGATAAAGTACAAAAAGCAAAAGGGGTATTGACTTCAGAGTTGATGGAATATACTGATGAATGAATCAAGAAGAAATTTTGTTCCACATCATTTTGTTTTTGGAACTACATTAAGAGAACATTTAGTTTGTACTTTCCATTTGTCTAAACCATCAATCATGTATATGACTGCTGCTGTGTAATGCTTTTAATACATTATTTTGTCTCCCAGAAACTCTAATTTTCTAAAATTTATAATTAAACATATGACGCTCTTCTTTAATAAAAATTAGCTTCTGCATAGTGGTGGAATAAAACATAAACGTTCAGAGGCCAGAGATACATAGTATCTTTCTTGCTCATTTCTGTACTATCTTTCTTGAACAGGGTCCATTGCTAGAAGAGAACCTCAGTGATTTAACTCAATTAGATATCCAATAAGCCCCAGGCATCTTTCTTTCTTCACCTTCACAGTGCTTATTACAAGCCTGTGGACCCTTCTTAGGTTTTTTAAATAGTTTCTCAGGATCTGAGTTCAGAAAATCTTATACATAGAGAAAGCATTATATTGGTTAGCCCATCTTCCCAGTCTTAATTTGGTTTCTTTTATCTCTTCTATTTAAAAATCTACTTTATAATTATATTCTTTGTTTTATAGTATCTTCCATAACTATGCCTTGCACATTTTAGTGTTTGTAATTTCTGTCATATAAAGATTAATAAATCAAATAACCACAAAAAGTAATAGAAAGAAATATAAGGTGGAGTACTTTCTTGTTTTATTAAATGCATTGATAAACTCAATTTACTGTACTAATCAGACATGGTTAAATGTGCTTTTCATTAGAAGAAAGTTCACATCTGTGGGACTGAAGATAGTCATAAGAAATCTAGCAGGAGAGATAGAATTCAGATGTCAGACAAAAATCAATGAGGTCACCAGTTCAGACACATGGGACACAGCACTCTACAGCTGTATCATTTTAGGGCAAAATGTTCAAGTCACTATGACTTCAAGTTAAAAATCTCTTCTAATATAAAGTCTATAAAAGCATTTCTGGGAAATACAGAAATAGGATTGATTAAATATTAGCTCAAATATTATACACATTAGAACCTCCTAAAAGTTTATGCAAGTTGTTAGAACAAGCTCACTACATTATGAAACTAAATTTTGTTTCATTGAATTTCATGATCTTTTCTGAAAAAAAATACAAAACCCTTTTATTATTTACAAAATGATAGTCATAATTCATTTTACTCTGTAGATTTTAATCTATATTTATAGAGAACTTGCAAATACTTACAACATCACAAGCTGGTATATACATAGGTTCCAAAAAATACACATGAAAGCCATATATAGCTTTCCTAACTTAAAATTCAAATATTCAAATTCAAAATAAAATTCAAAGATGATGATAGAAGTATCTAGTAATGGTACAGAATCCACTAATAATTTGACCTATATCTAGTCTGTTTGCTATATTTTTCATAAATATTTTAGTCATTGATATTTTGTTTAAATTTTGAGTTTATTGTACATCTTGGTTGGAAACTAGGTACTAATATTTTAGTGAGATTGTCTCTTACAATCAGCATTCAACAGAAACCTTGTCACTGTAAGAACTCAGTCAATTAAAGTTATATTTGTTGGAGTAGTTTGTCAGTGTCTCACAATCAGACATCAAACTTTTTCTGTCTCTTCGTATTTGAAATGAGGAGCAGAAACTGGAGGTCTTCCTAATAATGGAACTGAATCTCAGAAATAAGGTCTGACAAGGACTGAAGAAATCTGAAGCAAGAGTTACTACAGAGGAAGAAGAAAAAGAAGGGAAGAAAGGAAAGAACAAAGAAGACACATCATAGTTAGCAATAAACTATCAGTCTGAGGAAATATGTAATTTGACTTTCATTCTTTTTATTTCTTTCACTCAAATATTTCTCAATTAACTTTCTTTTCATATCAGAAGAAAGAAACCACCTATCTTGCAGTACCTTTAGCAAGAGCTTCAGAATCAGACTCAAAGTTTAAAACACTCAAAAAACTTTCACATCCTAAGGACTTCTGATAAATTTTCATGCCAAGTGGATAGTGTTAGGTGACATTAAATTCTTGAGGAAAACTGACAACTGCTCAGGGAGTTCTACATCCCTCCACAGCTTTAGCAGAAATTTGGATCTATGGTGGGAAAAGATCTAACTCTGGATAAGGCTCACATTTTTGTGCTATATTTATGTTTAAGTTTGATTGGCTTAATAAAGACCCAAATGCCCAAATGATCTATAGTTAGGTTGGAAGAAAATAGGTGTGACCTCTGGAGAGAGAGAAAACTCAGGGAGGAAGTTAGAGCTACCAGACAGAAACAGAGGAAGCAGGAAAGCAGGACGTAGAGGAGGAGAAGTAAAAGCCTTGAGCAATTTATCAGCAAGTATTTTAGTAAAAATGGGTTAATTTAAATTATAAGAGCTAATGAGAAACAAATAAGCTAAGACCAAGCTCAACTAGTTAATAGTAAGTCTCCATTTTATTGATTGTGAATTAGTGACCCAAAGAAAAACCTGCCAACATGGAGGCTCAAATATGAAGTCATAATATTTGTCAACATTTAGGGGTAGGGAGTTGGTTCCAAAGTATTACTGGTAATAGTCAGGAAAATGCTAAACAAAGAAGATTAGATTCAAGGATCTTTTTCTAAAGGAAAAAAAAAGAAGATATAGTATAGAAATAGTGGGATAAAAGATTGCTAAATCTACTTTTAAGTCACTACTGATCTTCCTTCACCAATTACAGAATATAGACACCAATGGAGTCCTATCAACATGGCTTCACAAACAAACTGAATGAAGGCAGCACAAATGGACATTGTCGTTGTCACTATTCTACTGCTGTAGAATAATTAATTCCAAGGCAACTCTTGTAAAAGAACTTAATAGGGCTTTCTTGGAGTTCTGGATATTTATTATACTATCATCATGGTCTGGAGAGGGCAAATTAAATGTCATTGAAGTTATAGTCCTGGAGAAATAGGTCTACATCCTACTGTGCATTGGCTTTTGAAACCCTGAAGCATACATCCAACAAGGCAACAAATACTTTCTACTTTTTGAATATGTACACTCCCTAGTGACTAAACATTCAAATATAAGCTTTTAAAGGAATCACTTCTATTCAAATCCTCATATTCTACTCCCTGGCACCTTTGGCCTCGTAGTCATATCATAGTAAAAGGATGCATTTAGTTCAACTTTCAAAGTCACCATTGTCTTTCACAGACAGCACAATTTAAAAGTCAAAGTTCTCAACTGTAATACTCTGAAAATCAAAATTATTATAAAACTACATAATACCAACATAAATTGTCATAGAATATGCATCACTGTCCATAAAGAAAGGAAAGAACACAGTGTGGAATTACCGGGTCAAAGCACAAACACAACCGATAGGAAAAACTCTCTGTTCCGTGTCTTATGTCTGATGTAAAACAGCTTTTCAAATCTAAAATTCCTCCTAGTCATGTTAACATAAAACACTTTACCTTCTTGGTTCATTTATACTCACTCAATATAGATTTTCATTGCAGGTTTCCCATGGATCTGCATCTGAAGCATCTTGAGGTCTCTAAGACAACTCTGGCTTCTCTGGGCCTCTGTGTAGGGAAAACCCCTACACATCGCTGATCAAAGTAGCTTACATTAGCCCAGGAGGGAGACTCTATAACTTCTTTCTTCTATCCTTCACTCTAGAGCCAGAGCACCATGTCTAAAGTTGTCAAGTTCTCCTGCTTGCTGAGGGTGGGATATGGTCCTCTCTTTTCATTTTGTTTTCTTTTTTTCCTGATATTGATGGTTCCATTTGAAGCTTAAACTTTCCATTAATATCTTTTTACAAGTTAGAAGCTTATGTCTGGGCAGGGTCTTTCTCTGACATCACAACTTCTCTAATTCCATTTATCTTAGTTATTTAAAAAAATTGTATCTTGCTGGGCGGTGGTGGCGCACGCCTGTAATCCCAGCACTTGGGAGGCAGAGGCAAGCGGATCTCTGTGAGTTCGAGGCCAGCCTGGTCTACCAAGGGAGTTCCAGGACAGGCTCCAAAGCTACAGAGAAACCCTGTCTAAAAAAACAAAAAAAAAAAAAAAAAAATTGTATCTTCTTGAGCATAGGATGCTGTGGGAGCACATCCTGCTCCTTCAGCCAATAGCCTTTAAGATACCAGCCCACTGGGGGCATGGTCTCTTATACTTTAAAAAAGCAGCAGTAACTGTGCTCCCTCTCCCTTGCTTCTGGCTCCCATTCCGGCTGCTAGACTCTCTGTTTCCTGTTTGTGATGAGAGGACTGTTGTTTGGTGGTGATCTGTAAGTTTTTCCCCTCAAATAAATAACCTTTTTAATTATCCATAATCCTTAACTTGTGTGGGATTGTTTTTCAGCTTCAATAGGACTTGGGTTCAACCTCAACTTTCCTGTGCTCCTTTTTCTCCCCACTTTGCATGGTTTAGTATTTCTCTTTGCCCCTTTGCTTCTTTTCATTGTAGACCTGCATAAAGATAAATTCTAATGACCAAGTGACACAGTCAATGTTGGGCAGTCTTGAAATTCCCTCTGATAATACCATTAATCAATAACTCTTCAATTTAGCCACAGGCAGAATTTTAGGATAAGGATAAGAAGCAGTTACATTCATTGTGAAAATATCACAATTGGTTTCTTGGCTACATACTATTATTCATGTTCTCTGAACTCCCAGAGTTAAAAAAAAAAAAACTCTCAGCACTCTCTGACATGCATTGACTAGGATTACCCCCTAACCTGCTTGAAGTGTTCAACTGATTTTCTTGTCTGAAGTCCCCAAGTTTTCCTAATTAATCACATAATCAGGATACCATTTCTGTCACAGTAATACAACACCCCCTGGCACTAATTTTTATCTTTGTTTCTATTCTTTTGCCATTAAGAGTCACCATGACCTCAGAAATTTGTATAAAAGAAAGTGTTTCATTGTCAGTTTGCTTAAAATAGCATAGGTTTATTCTATTATAATCATGGAAGGAAGCATGCCAGAGAGCATATAAGGCATGTTTCTAGAGAAGTAGTTGAAAGCTACAACCAGATCCTCAGGCAGTATAACAAGAGTGCTAATGGACTCTAACCTGTCAGGAGTTGTTGAAACTAGAATGTAAAAATCCACCCCAAGTGAAACATTTCCTACAGCAAGGCCACACCTCATCCAATAAGGCCATAAATCCTAAACTTTATAATCGTTTCAAATATTTCATGTGTTAGAGACTAAAAAATCAAATATATGGACATATGGTGGGTCCTTCTAATTGAAACAATGGTAGACGTGCTTACATAAAAGGAAAGAGCTCATAAGTCCTCAACTATAGACAAATCAATACTGGCAAATAAAGAATGTTGAGAGTGTAAAATAGAGTCTTCCTGAAGGACAGGCCCCAGATTGGTATCTTTTATATTTTTAGAGGTATTAGACATAAAATTAGCCTCTTAATTTATCTTCCAGTTAATTTGTTGCTTTGATTTAGGAATAATAATGATTTTTGTATGTTTATTTTATATCCTATAATTTCAATATTATAGTCAACATCAATCTATGTTTTGATAGAATCTTTTGGTTTTTATTTGTATAAGATAATGTATCATAAAGAGAGACAATTTTAAATCACTATTTTAATGCAAATGAGTCATATATTCCATTCTACTGTTTAGTTTCTAGTGCTAGAAATTGTAATTTATGTAGCATAATAAAATGTGAGTATTCACATTCCTATCATGTGCTGCAAAGAGAACTAGTTGCAACTATGCATTCATCAATATCAGGTCATATGCAGTTTTCTCATGTATGAAGATTGCTGGGTTGATGTATGATGCTTCTGTATAAATACTTGAAAGTTTTTAGCATGATAGGATATTTGATTTTAATGAATTTATTTTTCTTCATCCAAATGTGATCAACATATGCTTTTGTTCTTCTCTTATGAGGCATTTTTGTTAAGCAAAAATTGATTAATTCTGGCATCCATGGGATAAATTTGGCTTGTATATTTTCATTTTGATGTGCTAATTTGCAAGTGTTAAATTTTTAAAAACATTTTATTCACTTTACATAGCAACCACAGTTTCCTCTCTCTCCCCTCCTCACATTTCCAACCTTCTCCCACCACAACACCTCATCCTATCCACTCCTCACTCTTATCAGAGGATAAGGCCTCCCATAGGAAGTCAACAAAGTCTGGCATATCAAGTTGAAGCAGGACCAAATCACTGCTCCCTACCTCAAGGCTGAATAAGGCATAGGAAATGGGCTGCAAAAATCTGTCTCATACACGAGAGATAGATCCTGGTCCCATTGCCAGGGACCCCACAAACAGTCCAAGCTGCACAATTGTCACCCACATGCAGAGAGCCTAGTTTAGTCCCATACATATAGCCCAGCCTTCTGGCCCAAATCCCTGAGCTCCCACTAGCTCAGGTCTGCTATGTCTATGAGGTTTCCCATTATTATCTTTACCCTCTGCCACTCATATAACCTTCCCTTCCTCTTCTCAAATGGAACCCCTAGTGCTGGCCCAGTGCCTGACCTTGGATCTCTGCACTGCTTTTATGAGTTCCTGGATGAAGATTCTATGATGACTGCTTAGAATAGTCACGAATCTGAATCCAAAAGAAGGTCAATTCAGGCAGCTTCTCTACTACTGCTAGGAGTCTTAGCTGAGGTCATTCTTGTGGATTCCTGGGAAATTCCCTAACAGCATGTATCTCCTCAACCACATAATGGCTTCCATTGTCAAGATATTTCTTGCATGGCTCTCTGTCTCCACCACTCTTCCAACTCAATTATCTTGTTCTTTCATATTATCAATCACTTCTACTCCTCTCTTCCCTCCCCAGCCCAGTTTATCCAGGAGATCTTATCTATTTCCCCTTTCTAGGATGATCCATGTGGGTCACTCTTTGGGTCCTTCTTGTTCACTAACTTCTCTGGGACTATGGGTTGTAGTCTAATTATCATTTGCTTTACTCTAATATCCATTTATGAGTGAGAACATACCGTGTCTTTGTTTCTGGGTCTAATTTATCTGACCCAAGATGAATTTTTTAGTTCCATCCTTTTGCTACAAATTACACAATGTCATTTTTTTACAGATGAGGAATATTCCATTGTGTAAATGTATCTCATTTTCTTTATCCATTCTTCAGTTGAGGGGCATTTAGACTGCCTTTTAAGATTCTGACTATTATGAGTAATAATGCTGTTATGAACATAATTGATCTAATGTTCTTTATAAAATATTGAGGATCTTTTTGGTATAATTCCAAGAGTGGTATTGTAGGGTCTTAACATAGACTGATTCCCAATTATCTGAGACATCAAAGTACTCACTTCCAAAGTGGCTGTACAAGTTTGCATTCCCACTAGCAAAGGAGTAGTGTTTTTTTGGCTTCAGATACTCTCCAATATAAGCTGTCATAAGTGTTTTGTATCTTTGTCATGGTGAAAGGTATAAGTTGGTATCTCCGAGTTGTTTTTATTTCCATGTCCCTGATAACAATTTTTTTGAGCAATTCCTTAAATGTCTTTGAGCCATTTAAAATTTTTTATTGATGATTCTTTGTTTATATCTATACCCTGTTTTTAACGATTGTTTGGTATTTCTCTGTCTGGTTTCTTGGGTTATTTATATATTTTGGAGACCAGTCACCTGTCAGATACGGGGTTGAGGATCTTTTGCCTTTCTGTAAGCTGCTATTTTGTCTTACTGACCATGTCCTTTGCTTTACAGAAACGTTTCAGTTTTAGAATGTCCTAATTCTTGATTGTTTGTAGTGATATTTCATTTGTATTGTAATAAATAAAGCTTGCATGAAGACCAGAATGCAAAAACTTCACACTAGTCAGCCATCCAGTCTAGGCAGTAGTGGTGCACAACTTTAATCCCAGCAGTGACACTAGTTAGCCATAGAGGCCAGGCGGTGATGGTGCACCTTTTTTATCCCAGCACTATAGAAGAATATAAGGTGGGATGAGACATGAACTATCTCTTTTACAGTCTGAACATTTCATAGAGGTAAGAACGTTCTAGTGGTTTGAATCCTTAGTTTATCTGATCTTCAGATTAAACCCTGAAATCTGTCTATGGGTTTTTATTATCCCTGCTACATTTGATGCCCAGTGTTTGGGGTATGAATTCATGAAAAGTCCATTTCCCTAGGTTTTCTAGCCACTGGCAAAGGTCAAAACTTATTGTGCAGCTCTCACCAGAGCTGCAGATAGGGCTCCAGCCTTATATAGCTAGGCTTTCTTATCTTTTTTCCCCAAACTCTAAGTGAGTTTGGGATTTTTCTGTTGTAGCCTCTGTGAAACAATCTTCAGTTGTCACTGAGGCTCTAAACACCACAGGACCCACCCATCATAGACTGGCTAGTTAGGCCTTCAGGTTGGCCCTGGCCACACATGTTTTTTTCTGAACAATACTCTGTGCATTATTCAGACAGTCTTCTCTCTGTCTGTCAGTCCCTCTCTCCACAGTGGGTTGTGGGTTCTCCCTGTACCCCCTTCTCAGGCTTCTGCCAAACTAGGTAGCTGCTTTGAAATCTAGTCACCCCTTTACTGTTCTACACAACAGCAGTAAGCTTCACATCTTCATCAACATCATTGGAAGATTTGGTAAGGCAATTGGGAATTTTTTTAAATTATTTTTTATTATTAAATTTATTTTTATAAACATTTTTTTCTCATTTTACATACCTACCCTAGTTCCCACTTTCTTCCTCTCTCCCCACTCCCCTCACCTTTCCCCCACTATTGTCCTACCCCAGCATCCCAACTATTCCTTAGAGAGGGTAAGGCTTCCAAGTGGAGTCAACAAACTCTAGCACATCATTTTGAGGCAGGACCAAGGAACTTCCTCTTTATATGTGGAGTGAGCAAGGTATCCCTCCCAAAGAATGGGCTCCAAAATGCCAGTTTAAGCACTAGAGATGAGTCCTGATCCCATTTCCAGTGGACCCACAGACTGGCCAAGTCACACATCAGTCACCCACATTAACTGGTTCTAGTTTGGTCAAATACAAGTTCCCCAACTAT
Source organism: Microtus ochrogaster (assembly GCF_000317375.1). NCBI lineage: Eukaryota > Metazoa > Chordata > Mammalia > Rodentia > Cricetidae > Microtus > Microtus ochrogaster. The sequence goes on along the minus strand of NW_004949135.1, from coordinate 3,736,472 downwards.
CAGTCCAGAGTCTATGAGCTCTCACTTACTCAGGTGAACTGTTTCTGTGGGTATCCCTATTACAATTCTTGAACCCTTCATCCATATTTTTCCCTCTCTTGTACTGGTCTTCAGAAACTTGATCCAGTACTTGTTTAGCTGTGTATCTCTGCATCTACTTCCATGAGTTGGTGAATGATGGTTCTGTTATAAGAATTAAGGTAATCCTCAATCTGATTACATGGGGAGGCCAGTTTAGGAACACTATCCACTATTGCTTAGGGTCTTATCTGGGTCATTCTTGTGGGTTTCTGAGGATTTCTCTAGTGCCAGGTTTCCTGCTAGCCCCATAATGGCTCGCTGAGTCAAGATATCTCTTTCCATGCTCTCCCTTTTTGTCCTTTTCCCATCTCAACCATCCCATTTCCTCTTCTTTTCCTTTCTTCCCTTATTCCCTCCAACTCATTCTATCTTCTCCCCACCTACTCTCCCAATGTCTCAGGATATCTTGTGCAATTTCTTTTCCCAGGGGCATCCATGTATGTATCTCTTAGGGTTCTTTTTGCTACCTAGCTTCTTTGGGGTTGTGGACTATAGGATAATTATTTTTACTTTACATCTAATATCTTCTTATGAGTGAGTACATATCTTGTTTGCCTTGCTAGGTCTAGGTTGCTTCAAAAAGGATTATTTTTTTCTAGTTCCAACTATTTGCATGCAAATTTCAAGATGTCTTTTTTTTTTTTTTACAACTGTGTAAAGTACTATGTTTTCTTATCCATTCTTCACTGGAGGGACATCGAGTTTGTTTTCAGGTTCTGGCTATTACTAATAATGCTGCTATGAACACAGTTAAGTATATGTTCTTGTTGTATGAGTGTGCATCTTTTGGGTATGTACTTGAATGGTATTGCTTGGTCGATGAGGTAGACTGATTCCCTACTTTCTGAAAAACTGTCATACTGATATCCAAACTGGCTGTACAAGTTTACACTCTCCAGGGCAATGGAGGAGTTTTCCCCTTACTCTGCATTCTCTCTAGCATAAGCTATCATTAGTGTTTTGATCTTAGGCATTCTGACAGGTAAGAGATGGTATCTTGGGGTTGTTTTGATTT
>NW_004949135.1:3719389-3735081 GCF_000317375.1 Microtus ochrogaster | reverse complement strand
CAGTGTGGCTGGATTTATGTTGAGGTCTTTAATCCATTTGGACTTGAATTTTGTGCTTAGTGATAGATATGGATCTATCTACTATTTTCTACATGTCTACATCCATTTATGTCAGCAGCATTTATTGAAGATGTTTTCTTTTACCATTGTATATTTTTGTCTTCTTTGTCAAAAATCAGCTGCTCATAGTGTTGTGGATTAACATTAGGGTCTCCAATTCAATTCTATTTGTCTACCTATCTGTTTTTATGCCAATGCCAAGCTGTTTTCAATACTATAATTTATAGTAGAGATTAAAGTCAGGGATAGTAACACCTCTGGAAGTCAATCTCTTGTTGAGGACTGTTTTGACTAATCTGTTCTTTGTTTTGGTTTTTTATTTGTTTGTTTTTTTCCATATAAAGTTGAGTATTGTTATTGCAAGGTCTGTGAAGAATTGTGTTGGGATATTGATGGGAATTGCATTGAATCTATAGATTGCTTTTGGTGAGATTGCCATTTCTATTATGTTGAACCTACCATACAAGAGCATGGGGGATCTCTCCATTTTTTTAATCATCTTTTCAATTTCTTTCTTCAAATATTTAAATTTCTTTTTATACAGGTCTTTCACTTATTTGGCTAGCATTACCCCAAGATATTTTGTATTATCTGTGGCTATTATAAAGGATGATGTTTTCCTGATATCTTTCTCGGCACTTTTATCATTTGTATATAGGAGGGCTACAGGGTTTTTTTTTGTTTTTTTTTTTTTTGAGCTGGTCTTCTATCCTGCCACATTACTGATGGTGTGTTTCAGTTGTAGAATTGGCAAGTGGGAATTCTCAAAGGGAGGAATTAGTTAAAAGAGAATGTTTTTTTCACATTTAAAAAGTAGAAAATACCATTGCATTGGAGAAATTTATGTCTCCATATGATGATACACTGGACAGTTTGAAAAAGTAATGATTAACTGAGAGGATAAATTGGAATTTTTGTATGCCAACTTTAACCATTATTTACACTATCATTTGTGTTGTATCACTTAAAAATTTGGTTAATCTGAATGCTAAGATATAGGTCTTAGGAAAACTTAATAAATTGGATCACAGAAATATTCAAATGCAAACAGAGGAATTTAATGGAGAACCAATATCAGCGTCACATTATAAGAATAGAAAGAAACAGTCTAAAGTTTTCAACAATCAACATTAATATATTCAGTAACCATACATGAAATTCTATACATGGTAAAGAAAGAGCTGAATGCATTCCTGTGCCAATGATAAATTTAAGGAGATTCAAGGAAATTATTTTCACCTTTAGTGAAACAAATGCTAAACTCTTAGTCTATTTGTAAGAGAATTATCTATAATGACTGGAGACGACTGATTAAAACTCTTTTTAGAGCCTGATTCATAATTACAATGGAGTGCTTAATTCAGAGAAGAGGTTAAGACTGTTGATTTATAGAGTAAGGCTAGAGGTATAGAAATCTTTTAAGATACAATTCTTGGAGAAGGAAATTATGCTACTGTAGAAACACAATTGTTATATGATGTTTACATTCTAGCTTTATGTCATATAGGAGATTTGAATATGTGGGGTAGAATTGCAGAAGTAGGAAATAAAATTGAGTCATTTGCTAAAGTTATGCAAGGCACAAAGTAAGCCATGATGTATTACTTACAAAGATTAACTTTAGCAGTAAATAGAATGATTACAAATTCAGAAGCTAGAAGAATAATAAGTGAATCTCTGGTTTAGGAAACTGCCAGTTCTCTATGCAAAAGGATAACTAGACAATTAAAGGTAATGTCAGTACCTATTGAGAAATGTATTTGAGATTAATTAATATTTAATAACAATTAATATTAAATTTCTTGCTTATGATGATGCTTGGTGAGGAGAGATGTTTTCCAGAAGTCTGAGGAAAAATCAAAATGTCAAATGTAATAATTGTCACAAAAAACATCAACTTACAATGTAGAAAGGGCATTTCTAGAAGAAATGTTTTTGTTTTCTTTTTCTAAGAGTAATCCATTTAGAACAACATTTCTTTTGGGATAATGTGGAAGGTGTGGCAAAGGCAAGTGATAAACTAATAAATGTATGACAATGAGAAATACACAAGGTAATTCCTTTGCTGTTGGGAAACTCAATTAAATAATCAAATGCCTATTATGAGAAACCATAATGCTCTAGATAATAGAACAACTTTAGAAGAGAGAACAAAAAGTTCAGGAGAAACTATAAGCAAACATTTTGGCAAACACATAAATGAGCAAAGAACAAAATGAAAAATACAAATAAAATACATTAGCATTGAAAGTCTATTAGATACTAATGCTGATGTAACAATAATTTCATTCGAATCTTGGCATCCAAAATAGCCACTTCAGGATCCAAATGTTCAGCTGTTAGGAATTAGAACTTTATCTAAGGTAAAGCCAAGTACAAAATGGGTCAAATATATAGGGCCAGAAGGACAAAAAGAATATTAAAACCATATGTGGCTAACATAGCAATAAATTTGTGGGAACATGATTTGTTACAGGAATGGAATACTCAGATAAACATTCTCCAATCTTAGAAACAAACCATAAATTAATGTAAATTTCTGTGAAAAATATTACGAGATATTATATATAGTCATCAAACATTCAGGTTGTGCAAGAACAGGGCACAACAACTGGTCATTTTTATAAGGCATCACCAGCTCTACATTTGAAATGGTTCCCAGACAAGCTTGTATGGATTGCACAATAGCCTGTAACGACAGAAAAACTGCAGACTTTTGAACAACTGGTACAGAAACAATTAAATGCTCAGCATATTGAAGAAATAACCAGCCCTTGGAATTATTCTGTATTTGTTGTTAAATAAATGTGGATTTTTCTGCTGAGGATTCTATGTTTAGTTCTGTACCCTGTTTTTTGAGTAAGGTTATTTGTAATTTTGATGTCTAATTTCTTGAGTTGTTTATTTATTTTGAATATCAGTCCTCTGTCTGCTGTGGGTTTGATCATTGAGATCTTTTACATTTGATCCTTTAAAAAGATTATCCAAATAAGGATAGAGATCCTAAACCAAACATTACATGGAAAGAGGAAAACCTTGGAACATTCAGGCAGAGGGATTGGAGAACATCAAGAAAACAATGTCCTCTAAATCAACATGAGCAAAGCTCATTTATACTCTCAGATTAAATAGCCTGCATAATCATCATATAGATTATTATTTACATTTTAGTGTTTTTATGGGATATCTGAGTGTGCCAACAAGTTGATCTGATTCTTGTGCCTTCTCTTATGTTCTTTACATTCTGTTCATTTGTCTTGTCCAAATTCAATCTGTCAGCTTTTGTTTTATCTTATTGTATTTTGTTATTGTATTTTTTTAAAAATTGAACGAATGAAAGAAAATATAGCCACAAGGTAAACATTAACAAATGGACTACCATTTATACCTGTTAGAAAAGGGAAAAATCTGTTTTTTTTAGTAGAGTGACACTGGGAACCAAACATTCTGGGACAGGTCTCACATTGGGAAATAGTTGACAAAATAATGAACTTCAAAATTTTTATATGCATGTGCATGTCTTCTTTTGGTTTTAGTTTGGTGGATTTTTTGTTTTTGTTTTCCTTTTTATGTTATTTTATTTATCAATTTATTTATTCCTAATTTGGGGAGATTTTATTGTTGAATTGGTTGTTAATTGAGAGACAATTTACAGTTTGGTAGGTATGAAGAAAGAGAGGATCTGGAAGGACTTTCTGAAAGGGAAGACTATGATCAAAATATATTTTAGTTTAAAGATTGTTAAAAAAAGAATAATTAGCAAGCAAAATGAAAGTTATATAGAATGAACTTCTGGGAATGCAAGATGCATCCCGTTTCTTTTTCAGGCCATTTTAGGCTTGTCTAGAGTTTGACTTTCTTGATTAGAAAATAAGCAACTCTATACTAAGAACTCAAGACCATAACTCAGCTGTTAATTTGTCTTAGCTTCACTTACATTGCCTGCTTGTGCAAAACTTACCCTCCAGCTAACTGCTTATCTTACCTTCTGATAAACTGCTAACTTGTGTAAAACTCCCCCTTTGAGCTGCAGATAAGGTATCAGAAGTGTTTTTTTTTTGCCTTTACAATACATTCACTCTAAATGATGGAATTAGAAAACAGAAATGGGATTAATTAAAAATATTTTAGTAGAAGAAGAGTAAGGAAAGTTTAAGTCACAAAGGCAATACTTGAGAGGTAATGAAATAAAATTGGGTTCACAGTTTCAGAAAAACATGATTACTATGAATATTGTCTTAGGATTTCTACTTCTCTGAGGGGACACCGTGGCCATGGCAATCCTCATAAAGAAAGTACTTAATTGTGGTGGTTCATTTACAGTTTCAGAGGGTTAGTCCATTATCATCTTGACAGGGCGCATGGTGGTGTACAGGCAGACATGGTGCTTGAGCAGTAGCTGTGAGTCCTACATATTTCAGGCATCAGGAGATCTACTAACTTACACTAAGCATATCTTGAACAAAACAGAACTCAAAGCCTGCCCCAGAGTGACACACTTCCTCTAGTAATTCAATACCTACTTCAACAAAGTCACCCCTTCTAATAGTCCCACTTCTTATGAGCCTAAGAGGGCCAATTACATACAAACTGCTGTGAAGTCTTCTTTTCTCTAGGGCAATCTATGCAATTTTGATCAATCTTCCCACTGTAGAACAAATGTCTTCAATGAAACTGGTATGGTAACCATTCAGTGATCAAATATGTATTTCCGAATCATTTAAAATTACAGGAAATAATTTAATAACATAAAGTCTTAGTTTCTGGAGAAATTGTTAAGCTATGCTTTCTTGTAGCCCAAGGGTACTAAATGGGAAATAAAAATTTCATGTGCAGCAATTCATTTTTCAACTAGTTTACTTGCTAAAACTGGCTTTCTATTGTAGGACTCTAGGGCAAGAGTGTGTGTTCTTTATAATCCCTAAGAGGCTGCAACAAATGAAAAGTAATAATGTTTAAGACAGAAGCACAGCATATTTCTAATGTAGATTAAGGCTTTGGCCCTATATGCTTGATTTTAACTAAAATATTTTCCCTAAAACTATCTCATTTATCATCTATCTATCTACTTATCTATCATTTATATATATATCATATATCTCTGTCAATCAAATATTTATAATGCATATTATATATACACATGTATGGTTTTTAAAAATATATTGCATGTAAATTTTCTATAGCAAGGTCTTTATTTGATAATTGTTATTCTGAAAACTAAGGGTAGAGCAAATGTCTTCCTCTTTAGAATCAAATTTATTTTAAGAGGGATAAAGTACATTGATGCTAATTTATTAGTATTTTTTTCTTGGAGGTTCTTTGTGAGGTCTCAATTTTTCTCAGGAGTTTTCCACAAACCCCAGAGAACAAGGGAGAAGCAGTGATTAGGGTTCAGACTGTTGTGAGCATGATGGAAATAACTTCAAGGAGTAAGTTTCAGAGAGAAGTATCAACTTGATGGGGCAAGAGGACTGGCTTATACAGCTAGAGTCTGGGACAGTATAAATAAACAAGAGAGGGAATACTCCTAATTTTCATTTGAAAACCTAATTGAGGACAAACAAATGTTAGAGATGCATCAATTCAAATACCAGAGTGTGTGGGGAAAAAAGAGGGAATCTTATGAGCCTAGTCACACAGCTAGGAGCTGGGAGCTCTGTGCAGAGCCATCCTTTAGCCATAGTCAGGCATTCCAAAGAAGGTGAGCCCTGCTGAGGAAGGAAGTTCTCCATGGTACTCAGATCTCAGAGAGCTTTCCAGACACATTGAACTGCAACCTTAAATGCAGCGTTCTCCAATAGTTCTCCACTTGACTACAATTAAATGTTACTTGTTAACACGCTTATTTTCTATTTTTAAAACTACATCTAATTAGTGGTGTAAATGTACTCACAATGCTAGTTTGTAAAGCTGTCCACATCTCTAGTGTGTAAATGCTTCTACCAACCTAGTGTGTAAATGCATACAACAACCTTTATTGTTCCAATATAAGTTCATTTGGAAGTGATGGTTTATATAAAGTTTCATACAAACAGATGTTCTTAACTCTCAGTTCTCTGTGCACCTTTTAATATAAATCATAGTAAATATTTGAATGAATAACAAGAAAAACATAAGAATCCAAGATGTAGGTCTCAGATGTTGAAAGAACTACTTTTGGCATGGTCCAATGTTTAAAAAGTGCATTAATGATGAGTTAGTAATACCTCTCTTGTTAAGACAATAAATATGGAAATAAATAGAAACCTATCTAAATTCTTTGATTTTTCATTGAATGTCTTGTTGTAATGTGTAAAGTCAATAAATGTGTACATATTTCAACCCCAAATTTAATAAAAAAGTTGTATGAGGCCGCTTATATGTTCCTGGCTGCTCAGCCCCAAAATAAACACACAGAAACTCTATTAATTAAATCACTGCTGGCCGGGCGATGGTGGCGCACGCCTTTAATCCCAGCACTCGGGAGGCAGAGGCAGGTGGATCTCTGTGAGTTCGAGACCAGCCTGGTCTACAGAGCTAGTGCCAGGACAGGCTCCAAAGCCACAGAGAAACCCTGTCTCGAAAAACCAAAAAAAAAAAAAAAATCACTGCTGGCCAATCACTTAACCATATTTATAGCTAGATCTTACTTCTAATATTAAGCCATTTTCATTATTTTATATTTTACCATGAAGTTTGTGGCCTACCAGCAAGGTTTCAGCTGGCAGCTTGTGTTTCCCTCTGGTGTCTCCTGACTCTGCCTTCTTACTCCCAGCATTCAGTTTAGTTTTCTCCACCTAGCTCTGTTCTGCCCTGCTATAGACCCAAAGTAGTTTCTTTATTAATCAATGGTAATCACAGCATACAGAGGGGAATCCCACATCAGCAAAATTATTTTGAAATTACAGTGAATGCATGATGGACATTTGAGTTTAATTTTGGGCTTTGAGAAACAAAGCATTCTTGTTATTTCCTTAATTCTTCATTGTATGTTTTTTAGGAAGGTGCACTGTGAGCTGTGGAATACAAACTTATAGTGATATTTCATTTGTATTTTAATAAATAAAGCTTGCCAGAGATCAAAGAGAAAAACAGCCATACTGGTTAGCCTTACAGACCAGACAGTGGTGATATACACCTTTAATACCAGTAGCCACACTAGTTTGCCATAGAAACTGGATGATAGTGGTGCAGATCTTTAATATCAGCACTAGAGAGAAATATAAGATGGGAGGAGACAGCTTTCAGATCTATACCTCAGTCTGAAATGGTGATCCTACAAGCAGGAATCTCAGAATGAGTCTCTTAAACGCCAATTTCTGTCTCTAAGTTTTTATTAATTGTACTACACAATCTGCTCTGATTAGTGAGCTGAGCATGTTGTTTAGACTCATCCAAACCTCTGCACTAATTAGTGGTTTGGTCAAGTCCTGTCTATAAGAAGCCCATTATATGGCCCTAGTGTTCAGATGTCCACCTGAAACATACAACTTTGAATAGTCATAATAGTCTAGAAAGTGTATCATTGCAGAGATATGATTTTATATTAGATATTTATCATCTTTAAATCTTTTTATCAAACTTGATTCACATTTGTAAAGAATTTAAAATTTTCTTCTTATTAGTAAGGAAAAATAGATAAAGAAACTAAAAAGAGAATTGATTATAATCTTTATATTAATATGTATGTAGCTCTATCAATTTTATATTGATGAGAATCAAATAAAATTTTATATTGATGGTATGGTCTAGGCAAATCTTCTACTTCTGAACTGCATCCTTATCTCTATATTGATTCCAAATAATGTACTAATTTCTTTCTTCCTGTCGATACATGTACAATATGACCTATCCAGTAATGTTATTACCTACTATTTTGGTACAATAAAACTTAATTTATTTTTTTTTATTGAAAAAAAATTCTGCCTCCTCCTAGCCTCCCATTTCCTTCTCCCTCTTCCCACTCCTCTCCCCCTCCCCCCACTTCTCTCCCCATTGCTCTCCAGTCCAAAGAGCAGTCAGGGTTCCCTGCCCTGTGGGAAGTCCAAGGTCCTCCCCCCTCCGTCCAGGTCTAGGAAGGTGAGCATCCAAACTGGCTAGGGTCCCACAAAGCCAGTATATGCAGTAGGATCAAAACCCAGTGCCATTGTCCTTGGCTTCTCATCAGCCCTCATTATCCGCCATGTTCAGAGTCCGGTTTTATCCCATGCTTTTTCAGACCCAGTCCAGCTGGCCTTGGTGAGCTCCCAATAGATCAGCCCCACTGCCCTTGTGGTCCTGACTTCCTTGCTCATGTTCTTACCTTCTTCTGCTCCTCATTGGGACCTTGGGAACTCAGCCCAATGCTCCAGTGTGGGTCTCTGTCTCTATCTCCATCCATCGCCAGATGAAGGTTCTATGGTGATATGAAAGATATACATCAGTATGGCTATAGGATAGGGCCATTTCAGGTTCCCTATCCTCAGCTCCCCAAGGAACTAACTGGGGACATTGCCCTGGGCACCTGGGAGCCCCTCTAGGTTCAAGTCTCTTGCCAACCCTAAGATGGCTCCCTTAATTAAGATATATATTTCCCTGCTCCCATATCCACCCTTCCTTTATCCCAACCATCCCATTTCCTCAAGTTCCCCCATCCTCCCCTTCTCACTTTTCTCTCCCCATCTCCCCTTACCCCCATCCCATCCCACCCCCAAGATCCCAATTTTTTTACCTGGCAATCTTGTCTACTTCCCATATCCAAGAGGATAACTGTATGTTTTTCTTTGGGTTCACCTTCTTATTTAGCTTCTTTAGGATCACAAATTATAGACTCAATGTCCTTTATTTAATTTATTTTTAAAATAGTTTGCTTAAAATTACCTAATACATTAACATTTAACTAAGGAAGAATAAAGTGCTGAGGTATTTTATGTTTGCTTTCAATTTTTAGAAACATGGAAAGTCAGAACACAATGAGAAGATGTGTATTCCTTAACACAAACATGGATAATATATACTAATCTCTGTTTTGAGAGGCATGCCTTCATTGGAAAAAAGAGCATTTGAATTTTCTATACACTGGAAAAATCTATGTCACAAAGAAATTTTAACTAAGAATAATGGATGAGTAAAAACCCAAGATTAACATCTTCAATAAACAATAACAATAAATAAAATTTCTTTTGTTCTCAATGAAAAATATACAGCTTATAAGGCTTCTTTTACATTTTTTATTGGGTAAACAAATAAAAAGTACTGGAAGTTGTGGATACTTTATAGGTATCTAATGATAACTACATATATTAACTGAAATCACTTTTACTAATTTTCCCATTGAATACTGTGGATCACTAATGAAATATTTCAGCAATAGGAATGACCACAGCTTTTGTTGTCATATACACATTGAGCTGAATAGTAGTCTAATCCTGCATTCTTTCCATGTACAATCAATGTTAGAGTTGAAATAAAAGTAGCTGAAAGTTTCACTCTTCTTTTCAAAGATTTTACTTTGATTCAAAGGCAATTTGTGTGATAATATAAGAGATTAAACTATTGAAAGTTTAGTCATTCATTTCTCAACAACATCATACTGCTCTAAAGAGAATTTCAAATAAATAGTTAAAACTATTATCTTGATTTGCTGTTAAAAGGTGGGGAAAATTAGGGAAAGATTTTTTTAGTAGATTGGTTTGATTATTCTCCTGCAGATAAACCTCTTAATGGAAATAACTATCCTATCTTGCTTGCAGCTATAATTACCAGAGAAGTTAGTTTCTACAAATGTCTTCTTAGGAACGTGTGGGTTTTCTCTAAGTAACAAATTTCCTTCATATACAGTTGATCTCTAATTCCTATGCCACATTCCTTCGAAATAAATCTGGGGTATGATTCCTTCTCAGCCTTTCTCAGTCATAAAGCAAAGAAAGTATGCTGTGTTTGTAGCAACTACTCAAGTTGCCTCCTGAGTTTTCTGTTTTCCTCCTCACTAATTCAACATGTAACAGCATTGGGTCTGTTTCATTGAGTCAGTCCTGACAGAAATTTACACACTCTTAATCTGAATTCTGAATATTTTTATCATTTGTATTTCTACATTTGTTTGCAGTAATTTCTTTTCAGAAATTAAAATGTCAACATCTTCTACACATAATTTTCAGGAAAATTTATTTTACTCTTAACAATCTTTAGTTAAAAATTTTCCTTAAATGTATATCTAAATTTAAGACTATTTTCAATGACAACTAATTTCAATGCAATTACAACATTGCATGCTTCATTTTAACATTCATCACACTAATAAAAATGAATCATTTGTAATTATTTCCACTTAAATATCTTTCATTAAAGAGCTCTACAGTATCTTTATTTTTCCTCTATCTTTCTCTCTCTGTGTTTGTATATGTGTCCACATATATGTATATGTGTGTGTGCCTGTAAAAATATACATGTGTATGTTTTAATATACACATTCTTCACACATTATGAAATATAAGGTATATGATAACATTATTGATATTGATAACATTATGGATACAAGGGCAATTGGTCTGAAGTTAATGGAGCATGTGATCAAACTGGACTCTCTGAATGTGGCTGACGGTGGAGGCTGATGGAGAAGCCAAGGACAATGGCACTGGGTTTTGATTCTACTGCATGGATGGGCTTTGTGGGAGCCTAGTCTGTTTGGATGCTCACCTTCCTGGACCTAGGGGGAGCAGGGACAACCTTGGACTTTCCATAGGGTAGGGGACCCTGACTGCTCCATGAACAGGAGAGGGAGGAGAAGGGAGAGTGTGGGGAGAGGAGGGAAGTGGGAATAGGGGAGGAGGTAGAAATTTTCAATAAAAATAAATAATTTTTAAAAAAGAAATGAAAAAAATAGATTAACAAGCCTTAACTTACATATATGCATACTGATGAACTAATTTCTATCTTGAGTCATCTCTGACACATCCATAGAACTTTCTTCAGCAAGCATCCATGATTCTGGCATTTTCAATATCTTAGGATTTTCATTTGGTCCTGAAACTACACCTTAACTATGTCACATAGAAGGCTTTTCTGGGCCTTTTTTTTTTTTGTAGTCCTTTTTGGCCTCAGCAGTTCTTTGAAATCATGCAGCCAGAACTGCTCAGTCTTCTGTCTTTTTAGCTCCCCAAATCAGTGGCACATGGACAGTCTTGTCAAATTCTGCTAATAGTTCATATGTATCTGGTCCATCTTGGTCCACAGCTAAATCAGTTTCTTAAAACTGATCTTGGTAATAGTCTTTCATAGGCCTTTGCTTTTGAGAAGCAGTGAAACTTGACTTTCTTCTCTCAATTGGATTTGTAACTTTTTAGATTTGGAATCTGATGGGTGGTCTTTGTCCCTCCCCTTTGAAAGCTATTGCACTGTCCTGGAGCAACAACAGACATTTTTCTTCAGGGGTGCTGAATTATTTAACAATTATAGCTGTTTTTTTAGCACTACTCTGCATGTTCTTCTGTTTTGACAGATTAATCAATTATCATAAATTAATTCCATACTGGTTATAAGAATACAGGCAGAACAGAGCCAAATTTCTAGTCAAAATATCACATGAATGGCCCCTTGCCTAATTTCTGCTAGATTCCTTGCTTTTTTTTCCAGCTCAAACTTCCAAGATCCTTTAAATTCATTGTACAAGCCAGTTTTCATAGCTTAAGAAGCATATATAAATGCTTATCAAGTTATGCTACTCAGTTTTATGTCAAGTTGACATAATCTAAAGTCATCTGAGAGAGAGGAACCACAATTGAGAAAATGCCTGTATCATATTGGGGATGCAGGCATTCCTGTAGGGCATTTTTGAAATTGGTGATTCACAAGGGAGAGTCCATTCCATCATGTGTGGACCTTCACTGGGCTGGTTGTCCTGGGTTTTATAAGAAAGCATACTGAGCAAGTGATGGGGAGCAAGCCTGTAAATAGCATTTCTCCGTAACTTCTGCCTCTAGGTTTCTGCCCTGTTGAGTTCTTTTACTGACTTTATTTAATAATAATCAATAATAATAGGACAGATCAATCAAACTCTTTCCTCTCCTACTTTTCATTAATGGTAGTTTATTTCAGGAACAGAAACACCAATCAAGGTACAAAGCAACAGACCAACAAGTAATTTTCTGTTACTTTGTCTGTAGTGATGATATCATGACAAAAGCAATGGAGGAGAGGATTTTTTTTTTCAGTTCACCATCCATGAGTATCGTCCATCATAATATAAGTCAAGTAACTAAGAGTTTGAAGCAACTTGTTGCATAACATCTATAACCTGAATGCAGAGAGTAATAAATTCATATGCTCAGATGACTATCTTTTTAAAATACAGTTCAAGATAGAATATCCTAGCCCAAGAAATGGTGCTACCCAAAGAAGGGGAATCTTTCTATGTCAATTAACATATTGAACATGAATAGGTATACCTAGAGAGTTGTCTCCCATTTATGATAGATGCTGTCTATTTGACAACTAATTCTCATCATCACAGAGCAACACAATAGTAAGTAGTTATTTATAATATGGAACAGACAACATACTTATTTCTTTTTGGGGGGTAAATTTTTAATTCTTTATTCTGGAAGGTAATGTCTTACTCTCTTTTTTTTTAATTGAAAAAATTTCCTCCTCCTCCCAGCCTCCCATTTCGCTCTCTCCCTCCCTCTCCAGTCCAAAGAGCAGTCAGGGTTCCCTGCCCTGTGGGAAGTCCAAGGTCCTCCCCTCTCCATCCAGGTCTAGGAAGGTGAGCATCCAAACAGGCTAGGCTCCCATAAAGCCAGTTCATGCAGTAGGATCAAAACCCAGTGCCATTGTCCTTGGCTTCTCATCAGCCCTCATTGTCCGCCATGTTCAGAGAGTCCGGTTTTATCCCATGCTTTATCAGTCACAGTTTAGCTGGCCTTGGTGAGCTGGTAAATTATCTACCATAAAAAAAACTTTTACTACATGGAAATCAATAACACACAATATGTGGCATAAATTAGATGAATATTAATGACAACCCAATGACATGAACTACAGAACACAAAGCACAATCTTGTCCAAAATACTTACTAGTTCCATTGATTTCTATATGTATCTATAATTGGTGGTGTGCTACATGTTTTAGCAGTGCCCAATGTGTATAGAATATTTAAAAATTCATCAATACACAAATTCTTTCAATCATTTTACTTTAATAATATTTTTTGGAATTATGAAATAATTACATTATTATCCCTTTCCTTATCCTTCCTCCAGCCCCTCCCATGTACTCCTTTATTTACTTTCATATATATGACCACTGGTGTAGGAGGTTTCTCTGTTCATGTGTTGCTTTCATTGGTTAATGAATAAAGAAACTTATTTGGGCCTGATAGGGCAGAATTCAGGTAGGTGGAGAAGATAGAACTGGAGGCTGGGAAGAAGGTCCGAATGGGAGACACCATGGATATCCTGCCTGAGATGGATGCTGTTTAGAATAGAATCATGCCGGTAAGCCACAGTCACATGGTAATACACAGATCAATAGAAATGGGTTAAATTAAGATGTAAGAATTAGCCAATATGAAGTTAGAGCTAGTATACCAGGCAGTATTTAAATTAATACAGTTTCTATGTGGTTATTTCAGGTATAAGATAGCCAGGCAGTCAGGACAAACAAAGGGCCACCCTCCTCGTGCACCACACCACCTTTAATTTAAAGGTTAGTACAAATATATAGATATATGTATATATATGTTCCTATACATATTCCTAAATATACAAATATGACCTGCTCTGTTCATATAATATTTGTATATAATCTCAGAAATAACCAGTTGACATTAGATAACCAACTGAGAGGATGAATTTTTTTTTATTTATAAGTATATATATTTTTTTGCCTGTCTGTATTTAAGTGTGCTATGTGAGTACATGGTACCTTCATGAGAAAAAAAAAGGGGGGGGTACCAGAGGGAACAAACTCAAGTCATCACTGAAAGTCATCTCTCAGGGGCTTGATTTCATGGTTACAGAAGATGCCATGAAAGTTTCCAAGAGGGCAAACAACTGAGAGCCCTACCAGCCATAACACCCATTGTCCACAATAATTAGGATGGAAATTTTAAAGATATTTAAACAAGTAACTGTTTTAACTTCTATATTTTTTTTCTGGAATTACCGACGATTTTAAACCACATGTGGATGCTGAAAACTGAAACAAAGTCTTCCAAGTATGTTAGTATTCTTAAAATCTGATACATCTCTCTAGCCTATACTGTTTTTAATGCCAGATCTTTAAATTTAAAGAAAAATCATCAGGAATCATCAGACATTGAAAAATAGTTCAAAAACACAAAAAATGATAGACAAAAGCACAATTAAAAGACTAGTAAATTATCTAAATGTTTTATTTATGTTCTTTAAATAACCTAGTAATTGGGAAATTTATGTGATTAGGGACATAATAGCACATATTTACATTCTATCATTCATACAATTCAGAGAAACATCAGCAATATTTTCCACTATTAAAAACTGTACTATAATAACATGCCTTGTGTAGATTATAGTCATTATGATCTGTTGGAATAATGACTCATAAAACCATTTTTTTCCTCTTTTGACAAGCCTCTGTTATTCATTACTGAATGATGTATGAAGGTGGTTCTGTCAGCTTTGCTTATAATATTGATTTGTAGTCAATAACTTGACTGGCAGTAAATTCTCAGAGAGAGGGACTGAGGCTATTTAACTGCTTGCTTGACATTGGTACATTGCTAACTTCATGAAACACAGAGAAATGCCACTGAACAATGCTTCATTATTAGCTTTCTTTTTTACTTCCGATATTTCTGCCATTAGACATAGTTTTTTATCTCATGACTGTCTGTGGTTCTAGTAGCCTATATCCTATTTTGGATTCAAATTTATTTCCACTTTAATAAGGAAGAGGGGACATATTTCAACATAATTAAGAACATTTTACTCTATAATTTCACCACTATTGTAAAATGACAAAAAATCTTTATTACTTTAAACATTAAATTCATATCACAGTTTTTTCACAACAAGAGACATTTATACATTTTGTTATGTGTTTTAATAGATGCATTACTGTAACAGTATGTTATTTTTGTTTTAACCATAAGCATGAGCATGATCTCATCTGGAAAGATAAATTAATTATTTCTCTTAGGATTTTGAAATTCAAAAAAAAATAAACTGTAGAAGTTGAGCAATTACTTGGTTAATTATCTTTAAAATTTCCCACAAAAATGGATTGTCATGCCATGCTGATCATTGTGGTTCATGGGCATAATAGCTTGTAGTTGTTTGCCATGTTGGAAGCTTTCTGGAACCATTAAAACCAGTCCCCTAAGAGATGACTCTTAGTAATGACTGAGCTTTGATGTCCTGAGCTCTGAGTCTGAAGTCTATGGTGTATTCAACAAGAGGGAAATACCTTCTATTTCTAGGGTACAAACAGGGGCAAATAAGCATAACCTGTGATGTAGTAAGCATTAAGATATTTGACTTTAATACTGAATCTTGGGTAGGAGAAGCAATTTCCAAAGGAATGAGGAAACATCAAAATGCCAACTGTTTTAACTGTGGTAGAATAGGACAACTGAGAAGAGAATGTAGACAAGAAATTCCTAGGAATAAAATCTTTTCTGGGAATGGCAAAA
>NW_004949135.1:3715505-3718749 GCF_000317375.1 Microtus ochrogaster | reverse complement strand
GGAAGTATATTATAAGGTAAAATACACAAAGGTCACCAACCATTCAGGCTATATAAGAACACAAAGCAACTAGCAAACCTTTAGAGGTACCAACAGCCCTACCTTTAAAATGATTAACTGAGAAACCAATATGGATTAAACAGTGGATGTTAACAGAAGATAAACTGCTTTAGAATACCTGGTACAGGCAAATAGATGCCCACCATATTGAAGGATCAACAAGCCCTTGGAATTCTCCTGTATTGGTTGTTTAAAAGAAATCTGGTAAATGGAGAATGGTGACAGATCTAAGAGATGTCAATAAGGTAATTCAATCTATGGGTCCTCAACAACCTGGATTTTCTCTACTTTCTCTACTACCAAAAGGAGGGTCCCTTATAGTTATGATTTGAAAGACTGTTTCTTCACTATACCTTACAGGAAAAGGACAGAATAAATTTGCTTTCACATTGCTTATTTACAATACTTCTCAATCTACTAGGAGATGCCAATGGACTATCCTTCCACAGGGAATGCTCAATAGCCTCACCAGTTGTCAATACTTTGTAAGTCAGTCATTGTAAATAATACAAATATCCAAAATCTATATATACCATTACATTGATAACAGTTTGCTATTGGAGTCAAACTTAGATACTTTACAAAGAATGTTTGATGAAATAAGGAAAGTTTTACCTAAATTGGGATTACAAATTTCTCATAAAAAAGTTCATAGAGGAAATTCTGTCAATTACATAGTTTATAAAACAGCTTTATAAAATAGCTTTGTAAAAAATTAGAATGCAAAAGTCACAAATTTAGGAGAGGCTGATTTAGGACTCTGAATGACTTTCAAAGATTGTTAGGAGATATTCCCAGTCTTGGTCTAATAGTTAATTTAAACAAAACCTTAGATTACAACAAATACTTAATTAGTGCCAGAGGATTAGCCACTGAAGCAGAAAAGGAATTGACTGCTGTTGAAGAAAAATTGTAGGAGGCATATGTGGATTAAGGTGACTCGAAATTATAATTGCATTTTAGTCATATTGACTTCCAGAATTTCCCCTATAAGATTTTTAATGCAAATGAAGATATTGTTTTAGAATAGATATTTTTACCAAATAAGCCCAGTAAAAAATAAATAAATAAAAACTTATGTGGAAAAAGTCTCTGAATTAACTATAAAAGGAAAATTGAGACTTCATCAACAAGCAGGTATAGACCCAGTAGAGATATTAGTGTCTTTTTCTCCTGACAAACTTAAAAAAAAATATGCAAACACAATGAACCTTGGAAAAGTGCTTGTGCTAATTTTTAGGAGATATTAATATCAAGTGTCCCAAAGTGATAGAATTAGTCTTATAAAGAGAACTAATTGGATCCTTTTTCACATTATACAAGATATACCAATTAGTGGAGCCCATACATTCTATACTGATACAAATAAATCAGAATAGCAGGTTACAAATCAGAAGATTTAAATAAGGTGAAACAAAGCACTTATAATTCTGTCCAAAAGGCAGAATTATATGCTATTCTTGTGGTGCTAAGAGATTTTGAAGAACCTCTTAATATAGGTCCTGATTCACCATATGCAGAAGAGTGTTTTGCATATTGAAACCACTGAATTTATACCAGATGATACAGAATTGACTTAATTATTCATACAGGTTCAAGATATAATTGAATAGGCTCTGTCCCATATAAATAGCACAAATCCAATTCTATACAAATCTTCCAGGTAATGCAGAAATTGATTATTGATTGAAAATGTGTTGAAAGCCTCAGAATTTCATAAGAAACATCATGTCAAAGGTTTAAGGAAAGAGTTTTTCATTACATGGCAACAAGCTAAGGAGATTATAGAGAGATGTCCTATTTACTTATTCTATAACCAAACACTGCTACCTGCAGGTAGTAACCCAAAGGGTACTCAAAGGAATGAAATATGGTAGATGGATGTGTTCCACTTTGTAGAATTTGGAAAATTAAAATATGTACACCATACCATTAACACTTATTCAGGATTTCAATGGGCCACTGCTTTGAGCTCAGAAAAGGCTGGTTCAGTAATCACACATTTATTACAAGTTATGGCCATCATGGGTATACCTGCACAAATAAAGACATATAATGGTTCAGCATATGTCTCTTAGAAAAATGAGACAGTTTTTTGCTTATTATAATATAAAGCATATTAGAGCTATACCAAACAATCTACAGGTCAGGCAGTTATAGAAAGATCAAACCAAACTACAAAGGATATGTTAAGCAAATAGAAAGTGATGGAAAATATCCCCCAAAATAGATTACATAATGCTTTTTTGACCTTGAATTTTCTTAACGCTAATGAGAAAAGAAAACAGCAGCAGAGAGGAATTGGATAATAGAAAAGTCTTTTGAATTAAATCAGGCAGTATATTTCAAGGATGTGTTGACCTCACAATGGAAGTCAGGGGATGTGCTATGTTGGGGGAGGTGTTTTGCTCTTGTTTCATCAGGAGAAGGAAAGTTATAGACACCATCAAAATTAATAAAGATTATGTTTGAAAAAGAGAAATCTCTTGAGAAAGAGAAATAATGCCTCATTCACAAAGGTGACAAGCAATCAGATGGTAAGGAAACTCATAAGGGTTGGAGCACATTCTGTTCTTGTCTTTGCAGGAAAATACTCATCTTCAAAAAGTCAAGAGACCATGGACACCTTGATGACTAAAGAAGAAACGATAATTATCCTGATAGGATCACCAAGCTAAGAGAATTATCACTTGTGAAGACATGTCATCTGAGTGTAAGTATCACTGTATGCTATATAAAATAATAATCATGACTCACTTAAAAATCAAAGCTGCTTTTGCAGTTGGATACTGTCTGTCCTTCTCTAAATCCAAGCATATTGTTAAAATAAAAATTCAGAGTTTCTGTATCATGTCAGGAACCATGGTATGGAGCAGAAAGAAGGAATAATTTAGAAAATATTTTACTTTTTTCATACCTATTTTTGTCTCTGTTGTACCTTTCATTTAATATATATCTGTATAAATAATGTTTAAGTTTTCCACATTGAACAGTCAATTTTCCTGCAGTAATCTTGGAAGTTTCCATAAAGAATATGGGGCCCCATCACAACAACTTCACCTGGTTGATATGATGTCATGATGCTGGTAGTGTTACTATAACACCTGTTTTGGGTACCAGCTGCTCAAGATAGTTACAACCTTGTTAGCTGAAATGGATCAATTGTTTCAATGTTCTGGCCACA
>NW_004949135.1:3705660-3707445 GCF_000317375.1 Microtus ochrogaster | reverse complement strand
AGGGGCCTGACCTTGGACTTTCCACAGGGCAGGGAACCCTGACTGCTCTTTGGACTGGAGAGGGAGGGGGAGAGGAGTAGGGGGGAGGGGGAGAAGGGTGAGGGAAATGGGAGGCTGGGAGGAGGCGGATACTTTTTTTTCCTTTTCTCAATTAAAAAAAAGATTTAAAAAAATAGTGAGTAATGGAGTAAATATTTTGAGCTATTATTTAGATTGGTATAGATTCTTTTATATTGATACAAACTTAAATTTTATTGAATATCTTCCTATTTTCATCTAAAATATTTGTAGATATTTCATCTACAAATATTCCTACAAATATTCCTAGGCAAATTTATTTTGTCATATTGTATGCATGTATGATTCTACCTCTGATTAAGATATTTTCTATAATGATACTATCATAGGATATATTTAATATATTGCAATATACATTTATACATCAGATCAAGATATTTATATACTGTTTACATTTTGAGATCATTGTCCTCATTTGTTGTACAGTTGTTTAAATATTGTTTAATATTCTAATGTGA
The DNA here is from genome assembly GCF_000317375.1 of Microtus ochrogaster. Taxonomy (NCBI): domain Eukaryota; kingdom Metazoa; phylum Chordata; class Mammalia; order Rodentia; family Cricetidae; genus Microtus; species Microtus ochrogaster. The sequence goes on along the minus strand of NW_004949135.1, from coordinate 3,706,909 downwards.
TGTCTTAGTCTGTAAGTTATATATGTATTAAGGTTTATAGGTCAATAATAATCCATGTTTGTCATACTTATAGTTAGACTGATCAGGTCCTTAAGATACATAGAGTTTGTATTCTGCCTAGATAGGTAATTTTCAATCACGTCAAAGAGCTGGGTTCTTTTGATGTGATACACCATTGCTCCTGGAAGCAACAACCTTGATCTCCAACATTCTACTTAGAACTTGATTTCCGCTTGGCAAAACTGGCCTTTGGGCAAGGACTGCCCATGCATCGACCACTGACAGAATACTCAGTGTAGGATACAAGGAAAAAGACTGTCATATCTTGTCAGACAGGGTAAGACAGTTTTGAAAAAAAATTCTGCCTTTGAATATGGTCTGTCAGTTACTCTAGGCCTTAGCAAAAGTTGGTTGTTCCAACATTGCAATTGAGACTTTTGGTGATTGCCCAGTTATCCAGTTGTCTCTGTCATTTGTTGCACATCTTAAAAATTTCTTGGTTGTACTTCCTGTTTACTCAAGTAATATTATTTTCCCTTCTTGGGTCTTTGATGGGGTTGACGATGAGATAGTTATAGTTACTTGGCTAAATTATTTATAATACAAGACTTATATTCCTTAGGATAGGATAATTATTGAAACATTTATTGCATGTTTCTTGTTTTATATTGCTTATACTGGTTGTAATTCTAATTATTATACTTGATATTTTTCATTGTCTATAATATTTTATTAGACTTAAAACTCTCTTATTTAAACAAAAGGGACAGGTGCTATAGGAAATCCTTCAACCATTAACCTTTAAGTTACCTACCACCTGGGTGTGGCCTCTTATACTATAAATGCCCATGTAAAGTGTGCTCTCTTTCTCTCTCTTTTTCTTTCTCTCTCTCTCTCTCTCTCTCTCTCTCTCTCTCTCTCTCTCTCTCTGCCTCTCTCTTTCTCTCTTCTGCTGGATTAGGTTTTTTTCCCCCATTTGAGCAGAGAACTGTGATCTGTGAGTCTACCCCTAAATAAATAACCCTATATTATTACTCAATACTGAGCTAGTGTGGAATTTCTTTTAAAAGGCTATCTTCACCTGGTATTGGCACAAAAACAAAAAGGAGGACCAACAAAATGGAATCGAAGAACCGGATATTAATCTACACACCTTTGAACACCTGATTTTTTGACAAAGAAGCAAACAATATAAAATGGAAAAAAGGCATATTTAACAAATAGTCCTTACATAACAAGATATCAACGT
>NW_004949135.1:3693982-3705250 GCF_000317375.1 Microtus ochrogaster | reverse complement strand
ACACTTAAGGAAGGGCTCAATATCCTTAGTCATCAGAGAAATGCAAATCAAAATAACTCTGAGATCCCATCTTACACCTGCAATTATGGACAAGATCAAAAACATTGATGACAACGTATGCTGGAGAAGTTGCGGGATAAGGGAAACACTCCTGCACTGCTGGTTGGAGTGCAGGCTGGTATAGTCCTTTTGGATATCAGTATGGCAATTTATCAGAAAATTAGGAAAACAACATCCTCAAGACCCAGCAATACCACTTTGGGGTATATATCCAAAGGATCCTCAATTGTGCCGCAAGGACATTTCCTCATCTATGTTCATAGCAGCATTGTTTGTCATAGCTAGAACCTGGAAATAACCTAAATTCCCCTAGATTGAAGAATGGATAAAGAAAATGTGGTGTATTTACATAATGGAGAACTATACAGCAAAAAATCGACCTTTTGAAATTTGCAAGCAAATGGATGGAGCTAGAAAACATCATTTTGAGTGTGGTAACTCAGACCTAGAAAGATTTATCATATATACTTCTTCATAAGTGGATTTATACATAAAGCAAATAAACCCAGCCTACAAATCACAATCCCAGAGAACCTAGACAACAATGAGAACCGTAAGAGAGACATACAGAGATCTTATCTACATGGGAAATAGATAAAGATAAGATGTCCTGAGTAAATTGAGTCAATTTGGAGAGGATTGAAAGGGAGGGGAGAGACAGGGATGGGAGTAGAGAAAAATGTAGAGCTCAATAAAAATCACTAAAAATAAAAAAACAAAAAAGAAATGCTTAGCTCATAGCATAGGCTTTTCTCCAGCCAATGCTTATGACTACATCAATCCATTTCTATTAATCTATTACTTTCAGGAGACTTTTTTACTTCAACTATGAACTTCCCATGTTTCTTCTTATGCATCTCGCTTCAACTCCTCAGCCTCAGCTTTTCTTCTTCCCAACATTCTCTCATCTTTCAAAATCCTACCTAACTATTGGCCAATAACCTATTTATTAACAATGACAGGAATATTTCCACATTGTGCAGAAGGTTTATTTGACAGTAGGTTTTATTTTGTTGTGATTGGTGTGTGTTCATGTGAGTTTGAGTGTGTACATGTGTTTTCTTTCTTTTGGCTTTTGATAATGTGAGATTATTTTACTCTTATTGTTTGCATGGATGTAGTTAAACCCCTGACGTTAGAATTTCTTTGTATCTTCTGTAGGTTTAAATCTCTAGATAGATTTTGGTTAAATATGATGTTGTCATAGAATATCTCAATTTCTCCATCTATAGCTATCCAAAGTTTTGCTGCCTGTAGTAATCTTGACTGGCATTTGTGGTCTCTTAGAGTCTGTGTGACATTGGTCCAGGCACTTCTGTCTTTTAGAGTCTTTGTTGAGAAGTTGGGTGTCATGTTAGGTATGGTTGTGTGTTCCTTAAATTCCACCACTCACTAACAAGTGACAGGCAGATCTTCACCAATTTGAGACCAATGTAGTGTCAAAGTGAGTTCCAGGACACCCAGGGTTATTGTACAGAAAAACTCTGTCTTGAGAAACAAATACAAAAGCAAAACCGGACAGAGTTGAGAGTAATAGTTTTAATAGTTCTGCCTTCATCAGTTCCTCACTCACTTTCCCTTTTAGCTTTTAGTTTGCTCTCTTTATTCCCTATGTTTAATCTTTTGATTATTATGTATCAAGTAGACTTTCTTTTCTCATACAATCTATTTTGTGTTCTTAATGCTTCCTGTATTTTCATAGCCATCTCCTTCTTTCGGTTAAAAAATTGTTCTTATATTATTTTTTTAAAAAAATATTTCCTGTGCTTTAGAGCTGGGAATCTCTTTCTACTATTTCTATTATTCTTATATTTGCCCTTTTCTTAGTGTCCTAGGTCTTCCTTGCTGTTTTGTGTTAGGAATTTCTTTCAGATTTAGCATTTTCATTGACCACTGTATCTATTTTGTTGATTATACTTTTAGTCCATGACATTCTCTCTTCCATCGGTGCATTCTGTTGGAGGTGTCTGCATTTGTCTACAGTTCCTATTCACTGACCTATATATTTCATTTCTACAATTCCATCATTTTTTTATGTTTTCTGTTTCCATTTTGAATTCTTCAACCATTTTATTCATTTTATTTCACTGGTTCATTTTTTTTTATATATTTTTGTCTTGGCTTTCCTGTAAAGGTTTCTTAAATTCCTCAGATTTTTTTTCTATTATTTTTCAATTACTTTAAGGCATTTATTTACTTTTACTTTAAGGATCTCTATCATCTTTAAAGTCTTTTCTTTTCTGTGTTCCACTGTGCTGGCGTATTCGGGGCTTGCTGTAGCAGGATTGCTGTGTTCTGGTGGTGACATATTTCTGTAGCAGTTGCTGATTGTGTTCTTACTCTGGTATCTAGGTATCTGTGATTGGGCTGATTAAATTCTATCTGCCAATTTCTGGATTTGTCTTGTTTTGCATATTTTGTTCCTTGGTTTCTACTTCCTTTTCAGTCTTCAAGCCTGTGTGACCAATAATTAGCAGGCGTTCTCCACCTAAACTGAGGTGTGGATATCTGGTGGGGCCTGTGGTCTTATGTTATTTTCTTTCTAGTCTTCCAGCCTGTTTGGCCTGTAGCAAGCCGGGGGTTTCTGTCTAAGATACTGAACTGGGATGACGGAGGAAATGGGGAATAGGCATCATCTCAGGGAGAAGTGGACACTGAGAGAAAAGCCCAGATCTGTGGGCAGCATCCTGATCAGAGTTAAATTGACTTGCTTGATCTCCGATCCAGCAAGGAGTCTCTTTCTGAGTTGAAGCCCGGTACATAGCAAAGATAATGGAATAGGTATTGGGATGATGTTTGGGGGAATGCATTGAAAGAGTAGAAGAGACTTCTTGGTAGGCAGACCTATTTGGTATTCTTACAGATGTTGCCTGTATCCGATCAAGAAGAGTCTACCCGATGAAATTGAGAGTGGGTGGCTGGCCTAGCTGATTTTCTGGCAGGCATAGCTTGTGGCTGAGAAAGGGGTGTCTGCCAGGGGGAAGAGAAAGTGTGAGGGAGGCTAATTTGAATAGACACCTGTCCATGATATCTCTTTCCTTATATTTGTTTGTTGATGGAGTATACAAGAGTTACTTATTTGTACATGTTTATTCTGAATTTGAACATATTGCTTAATTTACTTATTGTTTTTAGAAATTCATTCCATTTTTTAAATTTGTTACATAAAATATCACACCAATATTTTAAGTGGAAGAAATAAATATTTGTAGCCAAGAGACTAAAGAAATAAACACAAAGTCAAATTAACAATAAAAGTAGAAAATAACACCAAATCACAAACACACAATGAGTGCAATCATGAAAGACCTTCAATAATACCTCTAGATATTAATGGCCTCAATTCTCTAACCAAATGTAAGATACTGGATAAAATCCATCCATTACTTTTTTGTAAGAAACACCTTAATTTTAAAAATAGGTACAACCTTAGAGTATAACAACAGAAAAAATACTACAGTCAAAGCCTCTAATGTGTCACTTGTCTTTAATCTGACAAAATAGACTTCAAAGTAAAACTAATGAGAAGAGATCAAGAAGAACACATCACTCCAATCAAGGAAAGAATTCACCAAGATGACATTACTACTGTAAATATATACCAAACTCTGGTACATCCAATTTTATTTTTAAAGAAAATGTACTCCTGGATGTAATGATACACAATGACAGGGACCTTTGACTAGTAGTTGATTTCAATGATCCAGTTTCTTTAAATGGCACATTATGTACAAAAATTAAGCAGAAAAACAACAGAAGTAACGTCATATATTAAATGTATTCAACATTGTTTCATGCAAGCACCCAAACAGGGTTCTCAGCAGCATACAGAGGTGTCTGTAAGAGAGAGAACATCTTGAGAGCACTCATTCTTAATAAGATATCTACATCAAACTGATCCCTTAAAGCATCATGAGTCATGGAATCCTGAAAAAGTGTAAGATTCAGAATTGGTAGATCACTTCATGGAAATAATATATTCCAGGCTCTACATGACAGATCTACATTGAACACACAAAGACTGCAGGATCAAACCAGATAGCACTTCAGCACTGAGATGGGGAAGTAGACACAGTGCTCCAAGATTAACCAAAAAGCTATTTGAAATTTATAAATGCTTGCAAAGGGGAAAATCAATTATCTACAATGAAGTAAGACTGGGTATATCAACCCATAGTGTATGCCAGGCAACAAGACTGGAAATAGTTGTTTTATGTGTATGTGGGGCTATTTTTTTGTTTCATGCTATTTTGAAAGTCTTTGTCTTATTAATTTTCTATTTGTTTTGAGTCTGTTTAAGAACTTTGTTAATTTTTGTTTTTAAGTTGGTGAGAGAGATAGAAAATGAGAAAAAAGCAAGCAAGAAAGAGAGAGCGAACACATAAATTTGGTTGGGTAAGAAAGTATGTTCAGTAGGATCTGGGGGGAGTTAGAAGAAAGGAAAAGCTTGATCAAAATGCATTGTACAAAAATTGCAAAAAGGAGAGTTAAAAAATATTAGAATGAGCACAGATAAATGGCAATGATGCAACTCAATGTTTTAAAAACACAATAGCAAACTACATTTAAACCATGTTAATGGTAAGAATAAAACCAAAAGTTAATAAAATAGAGGCATAGTAGTAAAAAAAAAAAAAGAGTAACCAAATCTAAGAGATGATTCTTGGTAGGTGGTCTTGAAAGCTAACTTCCAGGCAGAGGAAACTTAATTTTCTAATTTTTTATTCATCAATAACTCCCACTAGGATCATCAAGGAAGGCTTTGACTTCTAATTTAACATGACTTGTAGAAGTATATGTCATTTCCAAAGTACTGAGGCATTGAATTCCTTGTCATGGCTATAACCATGTCAACAATACACATTTACTTAGGACTCGATTAGGGATTTCTCTGCTACCTTTAATAACTCCAGCAGTTATTAATGCATATTTGCACATAAACTAATGTGTCTTCAAGTTTCTGTCCTCCTGTACTATACACCCTTCTTTATAGGTAACCTTAACATGCTATTTTAGTGAAAAAAATATAACTCATTTAACCCCATTTTGTTGTCAATATTCACATGGGTACAGAGCCACCCACTAGAGCACAGACAACATACCAGGAGCCAGAACCTCAAAAAAATGTGAATTTCTCAATTACAAATTGTTTCTCAGATAAGAGTGGAGCCAATGTGTCCCTCTTCCATCCATGTTGAAACAGTTTTTTTAACCTTGTGCATGTAATATACAGATAACCATAGTTCTAATAAATTAAGTGTGCAAAAATCATGTCATCTGTAGCAGACATTCCATAGAACCCCCACTTTTTTATTTTAACTCTTAAATTTTTCTGCAACCTCTTCTACAATGTTCTCTGAGGATGAACACTAAAAGGTCACTATTTCTCAACATCTCCACGCGTATGAGTCTCTGTAACAACTGCTGCTCACTGTAAAATCAAGTTTTCTCTTCATGGTTGAAAGTACCATTTATGTATGGTTTCAAAAAATCAAAAAGCAAGCAAGCAAGCAAACAAACAAACAAAACAGAAGGTAATTTTTAAAAATGACCATTAAGCAATGTAGTCAATTCCATTCAATAGTCCATAATGTACCAATTCATGTAATTTTGAACGAGTTTTCAAGTTTTTAGGGTCAGGTACTAGTTCCTTTCTGGAGAACAATCCTAAAATCAAACCTGAAAATGTTTGATTACACTCATAATTATCAAGTCACTATCACACCATTAGGTACATTTTACTTAGCATGTCAATATTTCAGTATGCAATGTTAGGTGCTGGCTTAATTCATTTATACCTTTTACTCCCTTAGCAAACTGTATATCATATTTTCATACCATGTCCATAGTTTTGATAAAAATTATACAACTCCATCCCTGCTTGAAATTTTAATCCCAGGTACTCGATCTCTTCATGTAATGTGTTCTACAATGCCCATTCAATGTTATAGTGTCTTCATATCTCTCTTCCCATGGGTCCTTTATAATTTCCTGGTATTACAGGCATTTTAAAATTAAATACACAAAGCTAAACCTTTAAAGCAAAAATCTTTGTATGTGATGGAGGATACAATATTTTTCTTTTTAGGTCTGTGTCATTTCAGTCACAATTGTTCAATATTTGTGAACATATAGTGATTGTACTTGATGGTTTAAATATATGCATACAACATATAGTATTCAAGCCAGAATAATTAATATTTGTATATTCTCACTTTTCATTGGAGCCTTTATGTGCTTCTCTCTAATTTGTCACAAAATGTATGCTACACTATTTTAATAGAGAACATCTTAAGTAACTCACAAGAACATTGAACTGAACTGGGTGGTGGTGGCACACACCTTTAATCCAAGCACTTGGAAGGCAGAGGAAGGTAAGAGTTTGTGGCCAGCTGAGTCTACAAGAGCTGGTTCCAGGAAAACTCCAAAAATACAGAGAAACTATATCTCCATAAACCAAACCAAACAAACAAAAGAAAAAAAAACCCTAAATTTCAATCTTAACAAATTATGAGATATAAAACATTTAAATTTTAATAAAAAAGGAGCAGAGAATTCAGATAAATATAGTACTATAAACCATATAGACACAAATGTAACACAAGAGAATTACAATAAGGAAAATCAACATTGTAAATAGAATGATATTGTTATTAATCAGAAACTTTAAGCATTGTGATGACCATTCTTCTAAAATTAATTTGTAAGGTTTGTGTTTTTATAATTCTAATAAAAATTTTACAACCTTTTTTAAAAGAACTTGATAATCTGAACCTAAATTTTATCTGTAATATAAGACTAGACTGTAAGAAGTAAAACTATTATAAAGAAAACAACGTGGACTTATTTAATATTTTATTTAAAGGTTTACAATCAAGTTACCAAGGGAGTGTGAGATTTGAGTGAATTTTAGACATTAGTGATTAAGTCCCCAATACATCAAGGAAAGAAATAAAACACATCCCCTGAAATTTATTCAACTGAAATCATGTCCTGATATGAATTCCTTATTTCATGCCCCCTGTGTTTCTTATTTCTGCCTGTTGAATCTGAACCTATCCCGCTGTCTGTAACTGTGTCTATCATTTGTGTTTATCTGTCTGTTAGTTCTTGTTGTATGGCTATTCCTAAAAATGTGTTTTGTTCATTCTATTTTGAGCAGTACAGAACATATCACATGGGAAATGACAGAAATATTTTGCAGAAATCATTGACAAAGTTTTAAAAATATGTCACTGGCTCCAACTGATCTCAACTGACCCAGATAACAAACATCACTGTTTATTAACCGATATCCATGAACCGATATCCACCTTACGGCAGGTTTAAGGAAGCTGATTTAAACTTCTGTATTTTCTCCTTTCAGCAAATGAAACACATGCATCTTCTGTGTTAGGGACTGGAAGACAACATAATTTAAGATTACAGCTAGGTATTAAGTTGTAAAATCTGATTCGATGAAAAAATCCAAGACAAATAAGTTTGATTGTTACGGTGTCCCTTGGACAAAAGGCTAAACAAACAGGCTGAGCACACAATGGGGTAGAAGTCTTATGTCTTAAATTATTTCAAAATGTAATATTAACTTTAGCTGTGTGTTCTGTCAAAAATTCCACTTTCTTTTTCCTGAAGGTAAGAGTTATTTTCATACTATTGAATAGCAGCAGTATTGAGAAAATTAGGGGAAACGATTTCATTCTGAGCACGAGCAAAGCAGAGCTTGAACTAACATAGCCACTTTAGCCTGCATGATTATAGCTTGGTAAATATTTAAAAATTGATAGCATCAACTATAGTGAAACTATTCTGTTTTCCATATTATAAGTATAGATAAAAATCAGCAGATGCATTTTTTTTCAGAAGGTTCTTTAGAAAAACCACTGAAGCTATGAGAATGAGACAAGGAAGTTCAATCTAGAGTGCCAGAAAAAACTTTCAGTGTTAGTTACAGACAACTGCCTTCTCCAGGGAATATTCTAAAGGCATATTTCACAAATATAGACCTAGAGTATTGAACTGTTAATTCTAGTAAAGAAAGGGCATTTATATGCAGATATGGGTATGTTTCTGTTCCTGTGTTTTAATTATATCACAGCTGTTCAAAATTGCTGCAGTTCTTCACTAAATTCCATCATATTTGGGACTTGTCTGGTTCTATCCCAATCTCAGGTTCAAGAGCTTTGTCCATACTTTTGCGGTCAATACTGAATTTTCAGACTCTCAGTATGTAAACATTCTAATCCTATTACTAAAATGGATTTACCTTAATCCTTGTATTATCAGGTATCCAATAACAGACTATTCCTCCATAGGACTTCCCATGCAAGGTGCATGCTCTAGAGCTAGCAATCATCCAAGTTCACATGTTTTCTTCATTTATTTTTATTCTGGCTGAGAATCTCAAAGGCAGTATCTTTTGATCCCATCTTGAAAAATAATGATTTTTCATTCTGTCCTGTGATAATTCTACCCTCCTGTGTTTTACTCAACCCTGATAGGATCCACAGAAGGATCAATTCGCCTTTGTAAACTGCATTTCTCACTCAGCCTCTGGCTAAATCCTGAGCTTTGGGCATCCTGTAACTTGGCTGAACTGCTCCTCATGAATGCTTGCAATAACCTTGAGGATGGGTCCTCACATTAAGGGATCAGAATTTTATACCATGCATTTCTCTAGCTTTATATCACACAAAAAACTATCACTCATTTTTTCATGTTCAATAATTTTATTACATTAGTTCATTGAGATTTTTTGTAACCTACAAAATAAGCAATTTCAAACATATTTGAAAATAATCTTAACAAAAATGTTCATAGTTGGAAATATTACAAATATAGAAATAAAAATGGCCCTGTTCTTTTTTGCATAACACTGTTTTAGTTATCTGTTTTTACTGTTCCTGATACTTTTTACAGCATTCCTCCTTACGCCATGCTTCTTTATAGTATTAGAAATTCTGCAATAAGGGGAGAAACCCCAGCAGCCCAAGCAGCAAATGTGAAGCCTGCACACTTTACTGTCCCACCTTGCAGTCAATTTTACAGTTTAAAAGAAAGAATATTTTGATTCTAAAACTTCAAGCAGTACTAGGTCAAACAAAGAGTCATTTTCTGCCAATGGTATTACATGAATACCTGCCTTTGTTTCTTCCCAGAATCTTCTCTCCCTGTGTATTATCAGGTGAATACTCTGATGATTTGAGTTTCTCTCGTAATTGTGTATGAGCTTATAATTGTTATCCTAAAACTAGCTTTATTTTTATTGGAAAATAATGAGTTACACTATATAAATGTCAAAGGTTTCACAGATATATGAAATATCACTAATATTATAATAATATTGTTTCAGAATTAGGCACACTGTTTTAAAATTTTGTTAAGTTTAGAAAGCACTCTTTAACAAGTCCTGAAAAATATTATCACTTAATGAAATTTTAAGCACCGTTTCATTTGCAAAATTTGCTCTCTGGAACTTTTATCAACTCCCACCTCTGAAACAATTGGATGTAGAAACAAATGCACAGTTATTATCTTTGTTTGCATATATATGTGGAAGTTTCAGGAACAAATAATGCATAGGAATGTGCTGGTTGTGTGTGTGTGTGTGTGTGTGAGAGAGAGAGAGAGAGAGAGAGAGAGAGAGAGAGAGAGAGAGAGAGAGAGAGAGAGAGCTAGCAAATAAAGAAATAAAGCTTGGCTGGATATCAGAGTACAGAGGGAGCCACTTGTTAGCTGTAAAAAAAAAGACACTGGTGGCATAACTTTAATTTCAGCACAAAGGAGGCAGAGGCAAAGGGATCTGTGAGTTCAAGGCCACCCTGGGCTGCACAGAATTGATCCAATCTAAGAGAAAAACAGAGCCAGGAAGTGGTGGCTCACACCTTTACTCCCAGTACTTGGGCTTCAAACGCCTTTAATCTCATCACCAGAAATGTGGAGACAGGAAGGGATATGGCAGGGTGGAGAGAGGAAGATAAGGCAGGGGAGACATGAGTGCATGGCTTTCAGTTTTAGGATTTGTTCTGAGTATTTGTGGAGACAGGAACTTGTTTCCTTCCATCTGAACATTTGGTAGAGATAAAAAAAGTGGCTGGTTCCTTTATTTTTCTGATGTTTCAGCATTTACCCAAATAACTGATTTCAGGTTTTTATTACTATGACCAATTAAATTTTGAGCTACATACAACTATATAACTCTTAGAAATATTATCAAAGTTTCTCAAATTTACCTTCTTTACTTAATGGTGTTGGAACTTTACTCCGACATTTTCATCAGAAATGAAAACATCTACTCTTCTGTCCTTTAGCTATTTTCCTGCACACATTTCAATATAGGGTTGCTTTATTGGAATTTTCTCAGATAATTGTAATTGTGCTGGGTAAATGCAAACTTCAATTTTGTACATCGTTTTCCAGATTTCCTTTAATAAAACATTTTTGTTTGTAACATACATAACTTTTACTTATTGGTTAGTTAAATTTCCAATATCTGGTTTAGTTTTCATGTATCTCTATACAGGAAAACATTTGCGTGTGTTCTACTGCATTGTTATATCCTGATTCTGATTAAAAATTAGAATAACCTTACTTAAAAATAAGTCAGCACGAATTATATTTCCTTCACTTAGTAAAGTATTACTGATATTTACTTTACCATTTTGCATTGTTTTCTTTATTTTTTAGAAATATCTTAGAGAAAACAATATACTTACTTGACATATCACAATCTACTTTAGAACATATTTAGAGACTGTGATTAAAGAATATTATGATTTCACTTCCATCCCTTTTTTCTTACTTTTAAGACATTTTTTTTTAATTTTTGATTATGTGTCTTTATTGGTATAGGGAAGCTTTTTGTGAGCCAGTATATTTAGACAAGATCATAGAATGCCCCTTTCTTCGGGCAGTGGTGGCACATGCCTTTAATATGAGCACTCAGGAGGCAGAGACAGGCAAATCTCTGTGAGTTCGAGGCCAGCCTGGTCTACAATAGCTAATTTTAGGACAGGCCACAAAGCTACAGAGAAAGCCTGTCTTGGAAAATCAAAAAGAAAATAAAAAGAAAGAAAGGTAAAAAATGTACCATAAACTCAAGTGGCTGTGAGCTCTCTAATGGAGGAATGCGGTTGTGTTAAAACTAATCCTGAGTCTTTGTCAAGAACTCCATGTGAGCCGGGCGGTGGTGGTGCACGCCTTTAATCCCAG
>NW_004949135.1:3690767-3692952 GCF_000317375.1 Microtus ochrogaster | reverse complement strand
GTTTTTCTTTTTAGGACAAGATCTTCCATAGCCCAGTTCAGCTTGAACTCTCTATGTAGTTGGGGATAACCATGACCTCCCTGTCCTCTTAAGTCATTATTATTATTATTAAATTTTTTCACCTCCTCCTCTCCTCCCACTCCCCCTCTCCCTCCCTCTCTAGTCCAAAGAGCAGTCAGGGTTCCCTGCCCTGTAGGAAGTCAACCTTGTTCTTAAAGGAATATTCATCAAGTACAGCCTTTCAAATTTTCCATTATTTCAACAATACATATGTAAGTTTCCTGTTTTTTTTTTTCAATAAAACCCTTGGGAGGTCTTTGATCAGTCTGTTTTTGATATATTGAAAAATGGCCATGTTTTGTTTTATTCATATTTTGAATGTTTTTGCTTTATTTACCTTCGTTGGTATTACATTATGGTATGATTGCTTGAAATTAATTTATCCTCCTTGGGATTCACTGAACTTTTTTCAAAATATTTTAATACATTGAGGGAAAAATAAACAAATATTTATTTTGTTTTTTTATCACTACTTTAAGAAAAAGAGTACTGATAAAATCTTATCTCAACCATCATCAGGAGATGGGAAGAATACAAAACAGAAACCTACAACCAAACATTACACACACATACACACACACACACACACACACACACACACACACACACACAGAAACCTTAGAAAGTACAGCTCTAAAACAGATGTGATTAATCAATATATCTCCCCTCTCAGGGCTCAAGGAACCCAGTGCAAAAGGAGAGTAAGAGTCAGAAGGAAAGAATGACACCCTGAGAACAAGAACCTTGAAATCAACTGAACAAAGCTTATATCAACTCACAGAAACTGAAACCTTAAACACAGGGCCTACATGGGTTTGTACCAGGACCTTATTAAATATATCTTTGAGATTAGTGTTTCTATAAAACTCCTGAGAATGTGAAGAAGTGGGTCCCTAATTCATATGCCATATCTTGAGGTTCTTTTCCTTCTGCTGGTTTGCATTGTCCAAGTTTAATGTGATGGCTTTGGTTTGATATTATTGTCATATTAGTTTATATCTCAGAAGCCTAACTTTTTTTTCATGAGAAACATAAAGGGAAGGATGGTGGAAAGGAACTGGCTGTGAGGGGAGGGGAGGAGAAACTGGAGAGAGTAGAGGGAGGGGAAGTTGTCATCAGATTAAATTTTATGAGAAAATAATCCGTTTTCAATAACAGAAGGAAACTCTTCTTTTGCCTTCATTTCTATTTTTTCCTGTATAAAATTATAACAAATAAACATTTATAGTGTGTTGCATTTTATTCTTGTGTTTTCTAATTTATCTTTGCAGCTGTATGCCCCTTAGTTACTATTAAGATAGTAGATCAAAAATTGCTTTTTTTTTATAATTTATGCTTCAAAAGTCTAGTGCATGCAAAATTCAAGAAGTCATTGTTTTTTACTGCTGAGTAGTACTCTAATATGTATATATTCCACACTTACTTCATCCATTATTCCATGGGAGGGCATCTAGGTTGTTTCCAGGTTCTGGCTTTTAAAAATAATGCTGCTATGAACATAGTTGAACAAATACTTTTGTAGTTATGATAGGGCATCTCTTGGGTGGAAATAGAAAACACTATCCTGAGTGAGGTAACACAGACCCAAAAAGATGAACATGGGATGTACTCACTCATAATTGGTTTTAGCCATAAATTTAGGACATTGAGCCTATAGTTCGCGATCCTAGAGAAGCTAAATAAGAAGGTGAACCCAAAGAAAAACATATAGTTATCCTCCTAGATATTGGAAGTAGACAAGATTGCTGGGCAAAAATTGGGAACTGGGGGGTTCCCGCCTGGAGTGGGATAGGGGAAAGGGGAGATGGGGAGAGACAAGTGAGAAAGGGAGGATGGGGAGAGCTTGGGGGAATGGGATGGTTGGGATAATGGAAGGATGGATATGGGAGCAGGGAAGTATATATCTTAATTAAGGGAGCCATTTTAGAGTTGGCAAGAGCCTTGACTCTAAAGGGGTTCCCAGGGGTCCAGAGAGATGTGCTCAACTAGGTCCTTGGGCAGCTGAGGAGAGAGAGAGCCTAAAATGGCCCGATCCTATAGCCATACTTATGAATATCTTGCATATCACCATAGAACCTTCATCTGGCGATGGATGGAGATAGAGGCAGAGACCCACATTGGAGCA
>NW_004949135.1:3681811-3690280 GCF_000317375.1 Microtus ochrogaster | reverse complement strand
ATGCAGAATAAAACTTTTTTTTCTATATAAAAAGAAGTCTAGTGCACTTTGGTATGGAAAATCCTTTTGTCTATGTGTTGCTTTTATTGGTTAATAAATAAAGAAATGTTTTTGGCCTATAACAAGGCAGACCAGAGCTAGGTGGGGAAAACTAAACTTAATGCTGGGAGAAAGAAGACAGAGTAAGAAGAAGACATGTAGTACTGCTAGTGACAGACACCTGACAAAACTTTACCTGGTAAACCACAGCCACGTGGAAATACACAGAGTAATAGAGATTGGTTAAATTAAGATGTAAGAACTAGCCAATAAGAAGCTAGAGATAATAGGCCAAGTAGTGATTCAATTAATACAGTTTTTGTGTGGTTATTTCGGGGCTGAGCAGTCGGCAACAAACAAGCGACCTCTTACAACAGTACTTTCTATTAGTTTTTTCTCTGAGATTACTGTTAAGACTCTACAGGCTCATTCTCTTGAAGTTCAATAGTAATGTGGTCTATGACTTAGTAATCCTTACTAAACCCTTCAAATTTTTGTTCCACTATTTAGTTTTCCTCAGTCTGTTTACATAGTGGGCTACATTTATTATTTAACCTTTGTTGAACCATATCTTTACCTACGTGATGTAACCACTTGTTAATGGCAGGTGATATTTAAATGTGATTCTGGATTTGGATTGCAAGTATTTTATTGAGCGTTTTAGAATTTACATTCATAAAGGAAATTTGTTTGTAATTTTTTCTTTTCAGGTTTTTTAACATGGTTTGGCAATTGGGGCATTTGGTACTTCATAAAATAGATAAGTCAATGGTCCCTGTGTTTTTATTTTGTGAAATACTTGAAGAGAAGTCAAGAGACTTCTTAAAAGTCTGCACTAAAATCATCTGGCTCTATGGCTATTGGGTTAGGAAGTTTTAATGATTGTTTCTATTTCAGTAGGATTTGGAACTCTGTTTAAGTTGCTTCTATGATGTTGATTTAACTTTGAAATTTGTTATGATTGTAAATTTACGTATTTCTTTTAGGTTTTACAAATAGAAGAAAGAGATATTTGCTTTTGATTGTTTTTGTTTTGTTGTAGCTGGTATTATTATCTTATTAGTGTATCCTAATAATTTTGTACATTTCCTTAGTGTCTGATCTATTGTTTCTAATTTTGTTAATCTGGATAATAATTTTTCTTCCTTTTTTGGCTAGGTTAAGATTTGTCAATCTTACTGTTTTTAATCAAAGAACTAAGTCTTTGCATTTTTTTCTTTGTAATGTTGGTTTTTTTTTGATTATTTGTTTCTGTTTTATTGACTTCAGAGCTAAATTTAATCATTTCTTGTCATCTAGTCTTTTTAGGTGTGTTTTTTCTTTTTCTTCTAGAGTTTTTGCATGTTGTATTAAGTTGCTGCTATGAAATTGTTATTTATTTTTAGTGTAGGTATTCAGCATTTATGAACATGCTACTCAGAGGATGCTTCTTTGTGTAACATAAATTTGGGTATGTTATGCATTCATTTTTATTAAATTCTAGACAGTCTTTGGTTTTTTTCTTAATTTCTTTCTTGAGCCATCTTTTTTGTCTACAGTAGAAAGTGCTTTGCTTTTTATTAGTTTGTAAGCTTTCTAATGTTTTCATTGTTGTTGAAATCCAGCTTAATTCTAAAATGGTCATTAAGGATGCAGGGTGTAATTTCAATGTTTTTTTGTATCTGTTGAAGACGTTCTTTGTATCCTAGTATCTGGACAATTTTTCATTAAGTTATATAGGGTACAGAAAAGTAAGTATATTCTTTTGTGTTTGAGTAAAATGTTTTATAAATATATTCTGTTCATTTGGTTTATATTATCAATTAGTTTCTGCATTTTTCTTTTTAGATACAGTCTGGGTGTCCTGTCTATGAGTGAGAGTATGGTAGTGAAAATTCACACTCTCAGCATGTGAATGTCATGGTGTGATGTAAGCTGTAGAAATGTTTCATTTACAATCTTGAGAGCCCTTGTGTTTAGGACATAGATGTTAAAATGTGAAATGTCCTCTC
Source organism: Microtus ochrogaster (assembly GCF_000317375.1). Lineage (NCBI taxonomy): Eukaryota > Metazoa > Chordata > Mammalia > Rodentia > Cricetidae > Microtus > Microtus ochrogaster. The sequence goes on along the minus strand of NW_004949135.1, from coordinate 3,688,250 downwards.
AATGGACTTTTCCTTCTAGGACTATGTAGTACACTTCATTATATCTCTTTACTAGTATCATTTGAAGATATTTTGTCAGACATTAAATGACTACACCAGTTTGTCTCATAGGTCAATTTTCTTCAAATATCTTTTTCTTATCCCCCTACCCTGAGCTGGTGTATAACCTTGATGTTACGATGTGGTTCTTGGATGCACCACGAGCTTGGAGCCTGTTTTTTCATCCATTCTCTTAGTCTATTTTTATTTTTTTTAAATTTTTTAAGATTATAAAATTGAGATCATTGATATTGAGATATAACAATGAGCAATTATTGAATTGTAGATTTCTGTTATTTTGTTGATGTGGTGGTGGTGGTGATGGTGTGTGTGCGTGTGTTCTTCCCATTTTTTTAACTTTTCTGGTCTGGTATAATTTATTCTCTGTGTGGATTTGCCTCTTGTTTGGGTTTACCATCTAGCGCTTTCAGTAGGGCAGGATTTTTAGATAGATATTGTTTAAATTTAGTTTTATCATGGAGTGTCTTCTTTTTTTTCCATCTATGGTGCTGGATAATTTTGGCTTGTATAGTAATCTGGGCTAATATCTGTGAAGCATCCTGGAAACATGTTTTTCAGTACTGAGACCTGAGACTCAGGAATAATGATGGGCTTGCAAGGTGAGGAACCTCTGAGATTGAGGAAAGCAAAGGGTTTTAACCTGAATCTTGTAGTTAAACACTGGAGTTGGGAGAGAATGGGAGAACATGTCACAGTGAAAGGTCTACAACAGATCTAGGAAAGAGACTGAGAAACTGGACTTGGGAAAATGGAGGGAGAGCTAAAGATCTGTTGTCAGTTTATTTGTTTCCTTGGTCAAAGTAGCCATGAGTTCCCTAGGACTTCTTCCTGGAGTTGGAGGCTGGGACAAATCAGTGAGCTAGTAGAAGAAATTTTGTACAGGAATATCTGTGTGATCCATTGGAGATGAGTGGAAAAGTGGAAGGGAGGCTACAGCAGCTGTTTTCTTCAGAGCTGTAGTTGAAATTGGTGTATTAAAATGGAGGCGCATAGTGAAAAGTGAACCCCTGAGATTATCCTTCCTATTTCCTTATCTGGTGTGGCCTCTGAGTTCTCAAAGAGTGTCTGTTATTGTTGCGGGTTGGAATAAAGCAAAAGGTGTAGGAAGGGAGTTTAGGAGTAATTAAATTCATTTTCTGGGAATGTGTTCGATATGGCCTGAAGCATCCTGGTAATGTGTTTCTGAGTACTGGGACCTGAAACTCAGGAAGGATGATGGGCTTGCAAGATGTAGGGGCCTCAGAGATTGAGGAAAGCAAAGTGTTTTTAGCAAAATGAATATGAGGCATGAGGCGGGGCAGCAGGTGCATATGTGAGACTGGGCCATTGCATTTGGAGAGCTATAGAAGCATGAGTCTGTAGTTAGCCTTCCTGCTTCCTTCACTGCAGTGGCCTGTCAAGACTTTTGTTATATAATCTCTGTGTAATAATACATCTAAATTAAGTGAGATAATACTACTCAACATGAATTTTAATGAGGTGGGGTCTACTAAGCAGAATTTGAAGATAAAATTACTAAATTATTGATATCCAATAAAATATTTTGTATTATCACCTGAAATTTAGACAGAATCTTAGTCAAATAGGACAAAATGCTTCTAGATAAAAAGGCCATTTGGTTAATTTTAGAAATATTTTCATTTGGCCATTTGGAAGAAACGTAACTAAAATCCATAATGAAAGTAATATAAGCATTAAGAAAAAATTGCATATATTTTTTATTTCGGGAGGATTCTTCACACCCAAAATGTTAACTAGGAACCATAAGTCAAATAATTAGCTGCATTCATTAACCCACAATGGGCATGTCTTTTCAAAGTGTCTTGTACATTATAAGTATGTACTACTTTTTCTGTCAGTTAAAGAAAATAATAATTACATAAATAAAAATAACCAAAATATTTTAAAATATAGTCTATCTTATATAATATATATATGATATAATATAACATATTCCCAAAGATCACAAAAGAATAGTCATTATAATCGCTAAAAAATGATACTAAATTTTTTGTCAAATCAAGAATTAATAAACGATATTCTTAAGGCCAAAGAAATGTTACAGTGATTAAGAGCCCTTTTTTCATTTGTAGAGAACACTGGTTTATTTCTCAGTGTCCAAACTGTGGCTTAAAACTGTCTGTCTATGTATAAATCTGGTTCCAAGGATCTGCTGCCTTTTCTGACTTATTTGGACCCAAAGAACAAACTTGGCACACAGATATATCTACAGGTAAAATATTCATACATATAAGAACAACAATTCTAAAAAGAACTTTTTAAGTTGATCTTACAAAAGTTTATAATAGAAATAAAACAGTGGAACTAGAAAGCTTTTTGGTTAGTAAGAAATGACATGTTAAGCTAAGGATGTGAAAAGAATGTTCTGGTCTGCTATTGGACTTTAGAAATCAACATTAGTTACCTTTCTTAAAGGCATAAGGTTTAAAAATTTTAAAGATAAATTATAAGCTTTTGAAAATATTCAAATATTATCCAATTATATATGTATTAAAATATTACCAGTTATCTATTAATAGTTATTGTCTATACATTTTTGTCAGTATAAAAGTTTTGCAAATGTTATCTTCTTATATAGTCCAAAGGTTTATACTGTGCCATCTTGGGTCTTCATACCAAATGATAATGAAATGAGTTATAGGAGCAAGAATAACTTGTTTACATTTGCTACAGAATATTTAATGCATGAGATATACTTGTATTCAGAACCTTTCAAACACTAAAACTCAGAAAAAATTATTAGGTACTTTGCAGGACAAGAAAAATTGTTGTTTAATAAAGAGTATGGTCTATTTTGTAATAGTTAAATGTTTATTTGATAAACGTGATCAAAAAAGACTGGTTGCTCTTACAGCAAAAAGAAAACATTCATCTGAACTGCTCATTGTTGCCTCCATAATCAAGAATTTGCTTTATTAGTATTCAAATCTGGTACACACCTTAGTGAATCTCTCAATCCATATAGTTTTTTTTTGTTCATATCCACACTCTTGAAATGGACTTGATAGATAATACTAAGAACTATAAAAGAATAGATTTATTTACATAGAGATTATCTAAAGCTTTCTGGAAACAGCAGAATGATCCCAAGGGAAGGAATTTGAGCAGCCAGTCAATCTGTGTGCCTCTCATCTTCAAGCAGTTCCTAGAGGTTACCAGTAAGGAATTAGCAAGAAATACAGGATTGCAACTGAGAGGTTTCTAATGAAAACTCATTTATTCTGTTTGATTTCACATAATGGCTATCAGTTTTTGACAACATGATATGGAATAGTAGCTTAATATTCTTCAAGTACTTACCATATGAACAAATTTCCAGAGACATTTGGTTATGAGTATGTGAGTAGTAAGTCCACAAAAATTTTAATGAATTATTTTATGTTATGTAGCTAAGTTTGATGTGGGAGTCACCTCTGTGTGCTGTGATTACCATTAATGAATAAAGAAACTGCCTTGTGTTGTTGATAGGGCAGAACTTATATAGGTGAGGAGGACTGGGCTGAATGCTGGGAGAAAAAAGGGTGGATTCAAAGATGCCACTGAGCTGCTGGAGATAGAAATGCTGAAACTTTGCTGGTAGGCCACAACCTCATGGTGATGCACAGATTAATGGAGATGGGTTAAATTAGGATGTAAGAGTTAGCCTATAAAAAGCTAGAGCTAATAGGCCAAGCAGTGGTTTAATGAATATAGTTTCTATGTGGTTATTTTGTTTCTGGGCATCTGGGACAAAAAAGAGGCTTTCTCCTCCTATATAAGTTGATATAGTGAAAGAAGGAGAGAAACAGAGATAGAGAAAGAGATACAAGGGAAGAGGAGAGAGAGACAGAGAAAAAAACATGACAGTGGGTGGTGGTGTTAGATACTTAATTCTTTTTCAGTATTTGATTTTCAAATACATAATGCCTAGCATTGTATATGTTTTGGCATCACAAATTGATTACTCATTTAATCGATTGTTACAGTGCCAAATATATCTTTTCAACAGTTTAGTTCTTTCTTAATACATAAAGTAAATATGTAGAAAACACATAACAAATTTAAAAAGAATCACCAATGTCTACTATTTTCAACTGTAGTGAGAGTACAGAGCTGTTACTATTCAATATATCGTGCTGTCTTCCATTGTCTATGACCAACTTTTCTTTATGGTGCTACATTATAGGTATCTAGAGAATTCTTCACAGAGAATGTGGAGTGGTGGACAAAATACTGTCCATAAATATCTGTCATGATTAGAAGTAATTTTGATTAATATAGCAATGGGTACTATGCCATGCTTTCAACATTTTGCTTCATACCTAAGCCTTCTTCTTGAACACGAGTAATATCTGTGCCACACCAACAGCCCCAGAGACAAGTAGCTGACATGAGTAGTGGTAATGGTATGCAAGCAGCAGCGTGTCATTTACTGACTTCCAACTTCTGCCATGTAGTTTGACAGTAAATACATTTGACTTCCAGCTTGTCCCAGCCTTTTCACCTCTACTGATGCTTTATGTCTGATTTAATCTTGATGTTTTAAACCCAACCATCATAGGTCCCTGAGATAGACCAATAGAATGGGCATCTCCTGGGGACATGGCATCAGTAGTTAGATTCTATGAAACTCTATTATATATGGTTAAGTACCTTTGAAGGTGATTAGAATTATTCTCTGTGTGTATAGCTTTTTTCAAGTCTATGCAGTAGAAATTCTTTTAATTGTTTCTATGAATGATTACACTGTCAGTATGTGAACTGATTGAAAGGCTCTTCCTTTATGCCTGGCAACCTCAAATAAAAATCTGTCAGCCAAGCAGTCCAATTAATGTCAACCAGCTGAACTGTTCTCATGGCATCCTTGCAGCTATGAACACGTTATAGTCACACTCAGGCACTGGCAACTGCAAAGGAACAATAAAACCTTGGTTAAGTCACTCTTTGCAAACATACCAAGGGTACTGGTAGCTGCAGAGGACTAAGGTAAACTTGGCTGAAATCAGTTTACAGTCTTGAGTGAAGTCACGCTTCAGTGTACTACTAAGCCTTATGGATTAAGGGTCTTTCAAGTGAAGGGTAGCAGCTATCAAAGAAAAGGGTCTCAAACCTGTACCAGAAAACTTTAGCATCAGATTTTCTTGAAACACAATGAATGTCAGTGCAGTGCTAAAGGACAAGACAATGAAGTGCACTGAAGGACTTTAACTGTATCAGCTACTGCTCTCTGCTGCTGACACTCAGTGACTATGAAAGCTGAAAATCACAATGATTGTAGGGGTCTTCTCTTCTCGTGTTTAGATTCTAGAACATTTCAAATGTAACCACTCTCAGCATAAAGCTCTTGTTTTTGAAGCATAGAGCAAGAATTCCATGGCTCTTAGAATTTTCATGTGTAAGGCTTGTGTTTATTAGCCTAGAGTATATATTTCAGATAAATAAGAGAGCATGGTGTCCAGTCTGGAAAAGCCACTCCAAATTTGCTCATAAATTCTGCCTAGGTAGGACACATGCTCCAAACAGATGATTGAGGATTCTCCCATTCCCTCAGCTCTATAATTTTGTGCAATGTCACTTCTAATAATAAATGCTTTCCTGCATAGCCTTCAGTAATTTTATGTCTCTTAAACAAAATATCACTGATACATTATTCTCACTGTTTATATCACACTGAGGTATCAAGATTGACACTGTAATTTAACACAACATATGTGGCATGAGAGCAATAATCTGCCATCTGTGGACACATCAGGGGCAATGTTGCTAAAGAATAAACACAGATCATGATTTTGTGTCTATGTTCTTAATTTATTTTGTTCCATTTACTACTTCTATCTATAATTCATATTCATCTTTATATTATTTATATTTATTCTAATATAAAATTGTAACTCATCAACAAAAATTGTATTTTGATAATATAGTCATATTTTAGAAATTTTGGAGACTCATATATTGATAAAATAATGTATTATGCTAATAATATTGATGGACACATAGATCTGTGACAGTAGGAGAGCATCTGCATCTTCCAAATACAGCAAAATGAGGTATAACCTGTTGCACAGTATTTTCTAAGCACATTGTTATTCCTGCAGTTACATTATGTGTACTTTGAAGACTGAAACTTTTTGTGAGTGTTCATTCTTATCCAACTGCATAACATTTTGAATTAGTGATAAAATCACAATGAACATTTTAAATATCCTCATAACTATAAATATATACCCATAGATACCTATATTATTATACATTTCTGTGTATATAGTTGTGTGCTTGTTTATACTTTGTCTTGTTTTTGTTTTGTTTTGTTTTTGTTTTTGCTTTTTGAGACAGGGTTTCTCTGTGGCTTTAGAGCCTGTCCTGGAACTAGCTCTGT
>NW_004949135.1:3669019-3681116 GCF_000317375.1 Microtus ochrogaster | reverse complement strand
ATATGGCTACAATCTCATTCAGACCCAACTGCTATCTGCCTTGAGTGTACTGCATATTTGAGACTATTCTTTCCCTTTCTAAAACAGATTTTATAAGTATTTCTGATTGCTGTAAATAATTCCACACAACAAATACATTTTTTTTCAGTAGGAGCTGATGTTTAATGAATGCATGTGACATAATCAGGGCATATCTACTTTAGGAATATATCAAAATGAGGTATATAATTTGTCTTTTATAATACATACTTATTACTCATCTCACATGTTTAGTATATCCCTGAACTCCCTGTGCCAACAACATACCCATTTACCTCTACTTTTTTTAACCATGTTACTTTGTTCAGGTAAATGCAATTTTATAAGCTTGTGCTCACTTGTGTATGTATTTGCAGGTACATAATTATTTAGAATGATTCTGTGTGAATTGCCACCACAGTATAGCTATTCAGTCATTTAAGTCATGTAAAGGTAGGATAAGATTTTATTTTACTCACTGTGTGTTTCTTTAAATATATACGCAATATTGTTAGCAAAATTTTACTGACATTACTGTTCTTCTATAAAATATGTATTGTATCAAAATAGAATTTTATTCAACTACAAATAACTCCTTCTGCTATTTCATTTTTTTTTTTTTTGGTTTTTCGAGACAGGGTTTCTCTGTGGCTTTGGAGCCTGTCCTGGCACTAGCTCTGTAGACCAGGCTGGTCTCGAACTCACAGAGATCCACCTGCCTCTGCCTCCCGAGTGCTGGGATTAAAGGCGTGCGCCACCATCGCCCAGCCTTCTGCTATTTCATAAGTTGAATTTCTATTTCTATTCAAGTTAAAAATTACTTTGACAAGTATTCAGTCATAAAGAATTAGATATTGAATAATATAGAATTAGCCTATTATAAAATATAGGTGTGTATTTAGTTTTCTAAAATACTTAACTACTTTAAAGAAAATAATAATTAAGATACTTTACACAGTGGGCTAACTTTCCAGGTAACCAACACCAATCATTTCTTCATGTGAGCACTAGATAATAATTTCTAAAAATCGTTCAAGACTAGCATTAATTGCTGTCTTGTAAAAATCCAGATAAACTTGAGAAAAAGTCCCCGAATATGTTTAAGGAGGATAATCTTTATTATATATCAGGGTGTGAAGACTCATCTGCTTTTGGTAGTATCATTTCTTAACTTGGACACTAGACTGTAAAAATAGAAAAAAGGAAATGAGCAGCACCATACATTCATTGCTTTTTTTTTTTTTTTTGCCCATGGATCAAATATAACAAGTGGGTTCAAACTTAAACTGCCTGGATTTACCTTTCATAATGGCTTCCATTTTACATTGTGGGTGGAAAAGTCTCTTTCTCACTTCAAAACATTTTATCACGATAACAGAAGAAGAAGCTAAGACTGAGTTGTATAAGTTGATTGCATATGTCATGTCTGAGGTTTCCAGGCATCATACATCTCTTTGTGATTAAGAACTTTTTGATTGTATGTTGTCATGTGGTACTAGTTTGAACTATGCTAATTACATATAAGGATGAAAGCAAACATATTGTGTGGAAGTTTAAGTCATTAACCAATTTAAGTAGATTAAAAATATGTGGCAAAGTCAAGAAATGTGAAGGACTTGTCATTTTGCAGAGGCAAAATAAGAAAATGTTGGAACTAGGTTAAAAATGGTATGTTTTGTAAAATAGCTCAATGGATGATTAATAATCACTTGAGATAATCTGAGATGTCTGATGACAGTATAATCTCAGAAAACTACTCACACACATACTTATAACAGTGCTTGTTGATATGACAAGAACCTAACAAAAGCCACTTTCAAGTGAAAAGAAGCATTTAACCAGTGTCACAGTTTGAGGGGATCAAAAACAATGATTTGCTGAAAAGGCATAATGATGGCAGCATGAGAGAGCTGGTCACATTATATTTGAAGTCTGAAAATAAAGAGAGATGGTTTAACAGGGACCTTAAACGTTCTGTTTCATTATTATCTAAAAGTTTTATGATTCTCTTTTAGAGTTCCATTGAAGATGCCACAAATAGTTAAAGGGGAATAAAATCCGAAAGTAAATATCTGAGGGGTAAGAAATTTGCTCACAACAGCAATTTTCTGTCCATGTCTCTTTATTCTTTCTTTTTACTCACAACAGTAACATTGTGTCCATGTCTCTTTATTCTTTCTTATCTCTTCAAATCATCGTTTCTCATTGTTTCCTTTTTTTCTCCCTTTTCCCTTGTTCTACACTGTTCTTTGTTCTACAATGTTCTTGGTTTTACCTGATACAAATGTTCCCAGTTATATATAGTTTTAAAACTGGCAATTCCACAGCCCTAGCAGGTTCCCACACCAGGTTCCCATTTTCCCCATAAAACATCAAATAATTGTTTACACACACACACACACACACACACACACACAGAGAGAGAGAGAGAGAGAGAGAGAGAGAGAGAGAGAGAGAGAGAGAGATCCATGAGACTGGCTAGTACACATCCAGTGAACTCCTTAATGGAGAAAATTAGCTAAGAAAAAGAATCAAATCCACAGGGAATTCTAGAGGGGAAGGTTAATATACTATGCTATATTTTTAAGTGGCTAGAAAGCTTTTTTTGTAATAAAATTATGAATAGGTCATGGATGGTTTAAATCAGTGCAATGCTACTCTTCTCCCAGCAAGCATTGAGGACACCAGGCAATTAGGCAACCTCCATTAACAGTCAGGTAGAAGCCATGTCTTTTGATCAGATAGCACATACACCAGATGTTGTAGTTTCTATGTGCCTAGGTCTGAAATTAGACATACTGCTCTAAACATAGGAGAGAGCCAGGTCTCTCAACTGTCAGTTCTTGGCTATGCTGTTATCAGTAATTTGTGCTGTGAGGGAAAACCAAAACAGCAGCTTGAGCATGTAATAATTCTATGTCCTTAGAGATCTGTGAATTTCTTAGTATGCTCTATGCCTGGACTATAAGCATTGACCAAATGCCTGCTCATAAAGATAATTGCAGGAAGACAGATCTCTGAGCTTGATATGGGATTCCCATCTGTATGCTGTGAATAGGTTTTTATTACCATTTATTAATAAAAAAGCTGTTTTGGACAGTGGCTTAGTGGAGTAAAGTCAGATGGAAAATCTGAACAGAAATATATAGAGATACTAGGCAGAGTCAGAGAGACACCATACAGTTGCTGGAGACAGATGCTGGATGGAACCTTACTGGTAAGCTACAGTCTTGTGGCAATACAAAATGATAGAAACGGGTTAATTGAAGATGTAAAAATTAGTTAAATAAGAAACCTGAGCTAGTAGACCAAGCTGTGTTGTAATTAATATAGTTTCTGTGTAATTATTAAGGTCTGGGCTGTTGGGAAATAAACAGTCTCCTCCTTCTTGCACTTACCTAGGGGAGAGGAACAGAAGCCTGGCAGTGGAAAACTGTTTTTGTAAGACTGTTCTGAACTGTGTGAATTAATTCCCAGATATGTACCAGAAAGAGATTTAGCTACAGCAAAAAAAAAACCTACAGCAAAGGTCAGCCACTTTATTCACAAAGCAATAACACCAACAAACCTTGTTTTTTGGCTTAACCTTTACTAGATCCCTTAGTTCTGATTAATCACTTGTGAAAAGATGGCTAAACAATTATTGTATAATGTTGCAGCTTCTAGCAATAAGTGTTGCACTCAAATCATATTCTTCACTTTTCCCCCTCTTATCCTTGTGGAGTTCAGAACACAAGACAATATACCTGGTGGAATGATCATTCCTTAGTTTTACCTCTTAACACATGCCCTCACATAGGAACCCTGAAGAACATCTACTAGATGATTCTACATCTACTCCTGTCAATACTGACAACCAATGAACACATTCAGCCCCGGTCTGCTTGAGAGACAAACAAGACGCTTTAAACCATATTATTCTATTCCCTGCCCACAACACTTCATACTTATATCTCAATGAAAATTTTGATTATTCTTTCTCTACAAGTACTGAAAGTTGCAATTTTTTCTCAAAAGATGAAGGTTAAAAGTCTTCTGAGTGTCAGTCTCTTAACTCTATCTCCTGGAGGAGAATTCCTAATTTACATATCAAATATACAATTGCACAGAATAAACAATTTTATTCCCAAGTGTATTGCATAGAAATAGCGCACACAGGTATTTGTTTTCCTAGTCTCTGATAGTTTTCATTTTTCTCTTTTTGACATCAGCTTCTCAGCTAGGTAGTTACAGTTGCTGGGGTGCCTGAATAAACTCAGTACAATGCAACAATCTCAATGTATAAAGTCATATCCAAAGGCAGAAACTGTAACTACTGTGTCACAGCATGTGAGGTACTCTTTTACAACACAGTGATACACATCAATCTCTTTTTAAGTAGCCAACAATAACCGCCAAAAACAGCATGCACTCATTCTCTGAAATTCTCCTTGGACACAAAAGTACCTCGATTCCCACTAACCTGTACCTTCTCATTACATTCCAGTACTTAGGTTATGCATCAACACACTTAATGTGGTTTTTCTTTTATCTTTTACATCAGGTAACCAAGTCCAATTTACTAATGATTTCTGAATTCTTTCCTTTTTAAATTTATGGTTTAGGGCTATTTGCATAGCAGTCATTTAGCAAATTAATGTAGATGAAAGCAATAATTTTACAGATGTTTATTGCATTCATGCTGTCATTCCATACTTAAAATGCTAATCTATTGACATCTATTCATTAAAGATGAGCTTCACTTACTTTGTAACATTAGTATTTTACGACCTGTGGTGTTTTGAAGTAGTCTGAAAGTCTGAATTTTAAGCATCTCTTTCAGAATAGATTTTTAAAGAGCAAATGTGTTTTATTCTTTATTGCATTGAGAGTATGGCTCCCTTAGCTGCCATTATAAAGACTTTGACTGAGTCTTTTCATCAATATAAACAGCAAGTACAGATGAATTGTTTATACTAATGTTATGTTTCCATTGTAAGTCTAGATATTTAGTACAGAAAAGGGAGCAATCATTAGATTGGCAAAATCCTCAGGATGGTCAAGAGTCAAATCACACCATGAAGAGATATGCAAAAGCACACAGAAGAGATAAGTATATGTCACAAGTGGTTCTCCAACCTATCCCTCCATTAGGAGTTAAGTCTACATCCTTTGGCACTCACTCATCCTCATATCTTGCATGGTCACCTTAATGTGGAGGATGGCTAAATATCTATGTTTGGTGTTTCATTTTTTACCAGTTCTTTCTATATTTTAAATTCTAATTTTCTCACAGTAGGATACCTGCTTTCATTCACATTTATTTGCTAAATGACTGACATGAAAATAGCCCCAAATTATAAATTAAAAAAAAGATTTTGTATATCATTAGTAAATTGGACCTTAATTATTTTATGTATATATAATATATTTTACATTTTTATGATTTTTCTTTTCTTTGTTAATCATTCAAAATACCCAGCAATAAGGCAATTGCAAATCAAAACTATATTGATTTTCTATCTCAACCCATCAGCCAAAATGCCTGCCAAAAAGAAAGAAAGCAAGTGTTTTCTTTCTCTGAGAATACCAGGGAAAGGAAGCTTCTTTACTGTTGATATGAATGTAGATTAGTGTGGTCATGGTGGAGATAAGTATAGAATTTCTTCAATAACCAAAATTTGAAGAAATTTATGTTCTACCTATACTACTCCTGAATGTATACCCAATGAAGTCTAAAGCAGCATGCAACAGAAATGCATTCTTACTTTGCACTGGAACTATTCACAATATTCAAATTATAAAAAGAGTATAGGTGTCCACATATTGATTGATTTTTGTATGCTTAATATGTGTATAAATGACGTTATACACAGTCATAAAAATGAAATTATGGGTACCTGGAAAGATGGCTCAGCAGTTATGGGAACATTTGTATTGTTCTCACAGTTGACTCAGGTTGACTTCTCAGCACCCATGTAATGTCACTTATATGTCTATAACACCAGTAATAGGAGATCTAATGCCATCTCATGGATTCTATGAACTTCTGCATACATACAGAACACATAAACTCATGCAAGTACACACATGTATAACTTTAAAAAATAGATACCTATTAAAGGAAATAAATTTTGTTAATTTTAGTAAAATGCATTGAATTGAGGATCATCAAATTTAAAAAAAAAATAAATCAGTTTAGAATTAAAATAAATCCTGTAAATTTCTTCTCATAGGTGGATTTTAAAAATACAATGGTAAGAAAGTAGAAGGAAAACTACAGTGGATGAGAAATAGGAAAAGGTGATAATAGAAAGACAAAGGGGATAATAAAAGATGAAAGTTAACCAAAGTCCATTGCAACAATGAATGAATAAGTCGTTATGATTTCCAGCCATTTGGGGCAGTATTATATCAATAGTAAAAGTAAAAAAGTAATATCATGAAGAGTTCTCTGTTTATATGCACATAAAAGGCTGTTTAAAACTCCTAAAATAAGACCATTTCTAAAAGAAATGATCTATAAATACAACACACATAAAAGAATGGATATACAATTTAGATATCCATAATTACTGGAAATACATTATTCTTTAATTAATATATGACCATTTTTATGATGAAATGTCATCATTATTTTTAAGCTAAAATTAAGACTTACATTTTTATTTCTTTTATGAATTTGAAATTAAATTATAAAGATTGAGAATGATTTGGAAGTAGAAACAGCTATATGGGCTTACTAATCGCCTTCATGATGAAAAGAATATTTTAAGTTTCCTGAAATTAATAATAGAAGGATTTGTGTATTTGAAATCAATTTACATAAAATAATGTAGCAAATTCTTCTGCAGAACTCCTCTAACAACAGATTGATCAAGTTATAACTGAGCCACTGTGTAAAGTATATTTATGACAGAATAAATTAAGCATTTTAATTGCCTATAGCTAATTTGTTTCAATGAGTCAAACCAATATTTTAATTAAACAACCTTAAGTAACATGATAAAACTAAACTCAATAAAAGTTAATTACAAAAATAATGTGATAAAATTAAAGTGTCTGTATTAAATTAGAAAATGTCCAGACGAGATATATGGCTTTACACTTACAAAGAAAAATTGATGTTGTTAATGGTATTGTGATACTTTCAAAATCTAGAGGACTTTAAACACAAATAAAGTCTTACAAGTACAAGGTTAGCAATCAGAATCTAAGAATCTCAATCAATTCCAATAAGCAGTCCAGATACTCATACAAAAGTACAAGAGAATACAAATTCAACAAAAAAATCTGCAAAGTCATGGTGAGTTTCTTTATTTTATTTGTAAACTTCTAAGAGCTATAAGATATTCTGGTGCATGTCAGTGATATTTGAACAAAACAATGTAGTGTTAGAAATTAAATGTTTCAAACTCTCCACAAGTACCAAATAAAGCTTTGCAATAATAACTAATGATTTATTCATTTATATATACACATATAAACATAAAATCTGTTGTTCTGCTTTTCTGTAATTTTTTCACTAAAAATAAATACATTAAAATATTGCTCCCAAAACATTTAGTCACTGTTGGAAAATCATTTTATTTTTATTATTTTTACAATTACACATTTGCATATTAGAATGTTTTACATTTTTTATTCCTATTACATTATCATGCTCTCTCTCCTTCTGAAAATGTTTTTCTTTCAAAGTTTGCCCCTATTTGTTGCAACTCACTTTGTAACTATGACTGTTCTCATAAACATTGGTTGGGAGCTCATTTATTAAAATTTGGTCAACTTATCAGCTCCTGCACCACTGAAAACAACGACACCCTCTCTTAGCTTTTGTTAACTATACATCTTCTTTCAGTGATTGCTTAAATATCATGAGCCCTGCCAACTACACTGTTTCTTCATCTCCTTCAGTGCAATGACAGGTGGAGTGAGTTCCCTAACCTGCCTTTCTGCAGGTACTCCTGATCCCCATACTCCAGCTCCAGCATTTTGTTCTTTCTTGTCTCTGTTCCTTGGTGGTTCCTGTGCTTTGGAGCAGTGGTACACATGCTCTTTTGATTCTGAAGCACTCGTTGGTCACTTATTTACTGTACTCTTATCAGTTTGACTCTCTAAATTAACCATGATTGAACATCGCAAATAAGGCTATCTGATAAAGACTGAAAGTAATATTATTTTATTGTATATAAAGGTAACTATTCCGAAGAAATTTTAATGTCATTTCCACTTAGTAACACAACATCATTAGATTTTCCTCTTGAGAATATGCCATCTACAGCCAAAGGCTCTTCACCAAATTTAAACATTCTCTGTAGGAAGAAACTCATGCCTGCTGAAAGTTTTGAAGCTCCTATTAGTTAGTGAAGGTAAGCCAATCAAATAAGCTATCTTGAAAATGAGTTAATAAAATTTGAACAAAATACCAAGAAACAAAATATCAATCATGGTATTCTAAATATATATTGAGTTGGTTAAAATGGAAATGGGATTTCAATTGTTCTAATGCGTTATTTGATATTTGAATAATATATTTAAATATGGATGTATTATGTGTAATTAATTTAATGTACATTTCGTACTTTATTAATTTACTAAATAAGTTTAACACCTGTTTATTTTACAATCATTTTAAGTAAAAGTAAATTTAAATAATACTTTGGAGATAAATAAGTCATAAGTCAGCAGAGGCAACAAGCAGCATCTGCATATTTAGGGGGAATCACATAGATTGCTCACCAATTAAAAGATCTTACTGCTCTTGTAGAGGATACCAGACTGGTATAAATCATCCACTAATGATTATATACTTGTAACTCCATAGTCCAAGGGCTCCAACAATCTCTTTCTGAACCATGAACAATACAAATAGGCAATTGTATATACATACAAGTATATAAACACACATAAATAATTAATGAATGAATAAACAACAAGTGGCCATATACACCTTGAAAAACACTAGTACATTTGTTCCAGGAATAACAAATGTAAAGTGTTTATTCAAGCATGTTTACAATGGTGAAAAAAATCTTAAAATTGAGAAAAGTAATAATCAGTCACTATACTTTTATGAGGATCAAGTTAGGTGAACCATAAATGCTGATCCTCCTGGTTCAGGAAGCTTCTTTTCGTGGTAAGTTGTGGGCAGTTACGACTCTTTCTACCCATTATTTGACAGTTTCGTTTACATTCACTTTATCTATGAATATATTTTAAGAAGCCTCTAAAGTATGAATTAGGTTTGCACCTTGCCTCTCCAATGCCCCTTAACTTTAGCTGTCTCTCCCTGAATTGTCTCCCTCAATCACATTCCTTCTTTCCCTCACGCTGCCTAAAGAAAGAGGTTAACACAAAGTCAGTCAAAAAAGTATTCTATATAATGGTATGCTGCCTGAAAGATATACTAGGGAAATCATGCCACAAAGCTGGTGGAAAGAATCAATCAATATCTGATTTGACTTAAGGCCCACTCAACATGTGACCAAGAACGTGAAACTTAGGGACTTCAGGGACTTAGGATAAAATCAAGTATCACTGGTCTGAGGAAATAGCGGTAAAATGATTGGACTTCCAAAGACAATATGCTATCTCCTAGATTAGTGCTTTGTTCAGTCATCAAGGGAGAAGCTTCAACCCAAGCTGACTGGAAGAAATATAGAGACACAAAGCTAGATCTTAAACAGTGAGTGGAGATTTTGCCCTAAATGGGATCTCTCTCTCTCAAATTCTTCCCCTCAGAGCTAAGGGAGCTACTGAGAAAGAGAAGGCAGAATACAGATAGATAGATAGATTAGATAGATAGGTAGATAGATAGATAGATAGATAGATAGATAGATAGATAGATAGATAGATAGATAGAGATAGATAGATAATTTTGTGTTGTGGGGTCAATTCAGTTGTGAGTATAATAGAAAATAATGTTTGTAACAAAGCACCACATTTAACTATCATGCTACAAAAAAAGATCACTTTTGGGAGCACACTAAATTATTCACAATTTATTTTTATCACTTTGATCACCAGTTTTTTTAGCACTGAAATTTCAATACAAAGCTAAGTCATATATCTTTATTGGGATACATAGATAAATGTATATCCATATATATACATATACATATATATTTGCATACATAAAATATATATTTCCCTTCATGTTATCCATATTTTATGTTGTATTTGAAATAAAATACCAAACAGTTAGATAACTGAGGGTTAAATTAGAAACATCGGTCCTTAATGTGACTACATTCAGTGTATAACAAAACTAATGAGAACAGAAGTCAAGAAAGACACATGTAGCCCACTGTTGAGAAGGTTGTCTACTTTATCTTCTCCATTAAAGCCTACCATATCCCTTACCAGTACCATATGAGCAAGGACTTTTCCATCATTTATCACCTTATATTTCTATTATTTAACCATGTCACCACTCTTAAGTTTAGTGTTTCCTTTACTTAATTAGGCAAATATTCCCTGATTTTGATCATTTTCCTAAAAACATATTATTTCTCAGAATTCCATAAGATATTGATCTTTTTCCTATTAGCTTATAAATTTCTATACATAATTGTTATAGGCCTTCTTATATTCATTTTCAATAGTAATATAGTAAATTTTATTATCTGGTTACTTTCCCGATGTGTAATATGCTATACTACATCAACATATGCAAGTTGTAAAGAAGGCATGTCATCAGTGAGACATTTAGCTAGTTGTGGACCCTGAATGTTCCAATATTATCCTGCTAGCCAATATATACTCACATTTTCAGTAGTGACATGATTGTGATAAGAGTAATCAACAATTTCTAAACTACAAATGAGGTCAACCACTATGCACTGCATACATAGATGGCCTTCAGAGACTATTACAGATCTTTGGTTGAATAGTATATGTAATGTTCTGTCTCTTTAAGAAATAAACCATGCCCACTCCCTTCCTGCTTGCGGCCTTAACCTCTCCTCTTCCTGTCTCTCTCTCTCTCTCTCTCTCTCTCTCTCTCTCTCTCTCTCTCTCTCAGAGAGGCACGTTCTGTCTCTCCTCTCTGTCCCTCATCTTTCTTTCTCTCCCCCCTCTTCTCCCCTTTTCCCTTCCCCTCCATAACCCACCTAATACATGTCCAACTTCACTCTGCATGGTGTGCCTGTTTGTTTCTTGCCCACCCACTGCCCACATGGCTCGAAGCAGGGGACGCCCAGGGGACCAGCAACCTTCGGAGACCTGTTGCATGGTCTCGTGTCCCAGTCCTGTCCCTGACTGGCTGATCTCTGGACCCGCTGCCTCCTGCCTGCCGGGGATCCTGCGGGAATTTTTAATAATCCATTACTGTATATATTTAAACTGCTTTTCAAATGCTTCATTTATACTCAGACAAGTAATGCTTAGTGGTCCTTTAGCTGCGAATGCCAGTCTAAGCAGACACTTATATCTTATGAACATAAGAAGAAGAAAGAACTGCTTAGTGTTTGTCTTCTGAGGGAGAAGAAATGTCGGGGGCTGCTCATTCATTTCCTGGTCTCCCAGACTCGAAATAACCACACAGAAACTGTATTAATTAAATCACTGCTTAGCCTATTAGATTATGCATATTTTAGCTAGCCCTTATATCTTAAATTAGCACACATTTCTATTATTTTGTGTTTTACCATGATGCCTGTGGCCTACCTGTAAGATTCTGGCTGGTAGCTTATTCTCCTCTGTTGGATACATGGTATCTCACTGACTCTACCTTCTTTCTCCCAGCATTCGGTTTAGTTTTTCTGCATAAATCTGTTCTACTCTTTCACAGGCCAAAGCATCTTCTTTATTCATTAAACAATAAAAGCAACACATATACAGGAATTTACAAACCAAGGAAACATGCCAGAAGAGAGGCTAGAAAGAATGAAAGAGCTACAGGGTTTAAGAGGTACAATAAAATTATGTCTTGTGGATATGTATTGAATATTAAATGATGAACACAAAACAACTAGGATAATCTGCAGAAGTCCTTCCTTAAAGGAAACATGGAAATAGTGAAAGAGTTAAGACACAGGATCAAGAACCCAAGGCCACCGAAAACCCGATATGCAGACGACGAGACAAGTTCGCTCCCAGG
>NW_004949135.1:3640819-3653363 GCF_000317375.1 Microtus ochrogaster | reverse complement strand
TGGAGGGCTAAAAATTTTTATACATAGGCAAAATTTTTCCTGATTTTTTTGGAAAGTTACATTGAAGAAACAGTCTATTAATAATTAGCTATAAAAAATCCACCCTTTACATAATAAAGAATGGAACAGGATGCCAGATTATAAGCAGCACATTGGTTTAGTCACCTTATTAACAACTTTTAGTTAATTTACCTTTCTCCATTTTCCAGATTTATTTTTTAAATTTTTTTCTCTTATTTTTTCAATATCTTTTTATTAGAACCACCTCCTATCCTTGCTCTTGGGGGAGGGTTGGCCAGTATTTGCGCTGGCCTGGGATCCCTCTTTTCTATCTGCCTTTACTTGAAATTAAAAAAAAAGTTAATGATGACATCAGTAGTAGACAGAAGAAAACAATCAACAAATATAGGATAATTCCAATAGCTGGTCAATTCTTCAACATGCTGAGCATTTTATTGTTCCTGTAGTATCTGTTATAAGGCTTGCAGTTTCTCTGTTGTTAAAGACTATTGTATAACCCATACAGGTTTGTCCATCAATGATATTAAATGTAGGGCTGGTGTTGTGTTTGAAAAGTCAGGAATTGTGCCTTGTTCTTGAACAATCTAAATGGTTAAAGAGTGTTCTTTATATTACCATCTAATATTTTTCCTAGAATCATACTTTAATGTATGGTTTGTTTTGAGGTTAGAATGTTAATCTGAATATTGCCTTGTTGTAACAAACCATGTCTCCATAAGTTCATTGCTATGTTAGCCGCATATGGCTTTTATTTTCTCACTGACCTTCTGTCCCTATACATTTGAACTTTTTCATACTCTGTTTTACCTAACATAAAGTTCCAGTTCCTAAAAGGTGAAAATCTACCTCCTGAATGGCTAATTTGAACACCATGATTCTGTTGCACTTATTGTGATATTTGCACCTGTGCCTACAAGGCCTTCAATACAATTTTATTTATTTGTATTTTTAATTTTATTCTATGTTCATTTGCAGAAGTTTCCCACAATATTTGCTTTATGTGTCTTCTGAATTTTTTGTTCTCTCTTTTATAGTTCTTTGGTCATCCATAGTAGTATGGTTTCTTACTATTGGCATTAGGTTCTGTAGCTGCTCTGGGAAGGAATTTTCTCTACAGGTAAGGAAAATGACTGAACCAAATTTGGCATGGTGGCCTGTGAGGCACCTCACAAAAAGTTTCCCAACAGTGAAGCATTCCCTTAACTGTTCTTGTTGACTTATATTTATTGGTCCAATGATTGCCTTTGCTATACCTCTGCATAATCCAGAATGAAGAAGAGTTCTTTTTGAATTATGCTTAGAAGAACATTGTTTCTAGGGACACCCTGTTTACAATCCCTTCTTATGTGAGCATGTTTGCCACAATTGAAGCACTCAATATTACAATTTTTCTTCAAACCAGTGGAAATCACCTCTCCTATCCATGCATCATCATGGTTGTGAAATTCAATAATGATTGTATCTTGGATTCATTCCCCAAGGGCACTCATTTTGCCTTTAACATCCCAGTTATCATTTTGCATTGTACATTAGCATTTTCAAAAGCCAAAGATTCAAAGATTATTTTCTAGCTTTTGAATCTTGTATCTTTCCATTTTCTGCTGAAGTCAGACTTTGTAAGCAATCTACAAAGGCTTTCTTTGTGCCCTGTAGAACTTTATCAAATGGCTCAATTTTCTTTTCTACTCCACCAATTCTGTCTCAAGCATTCAAAGCTGTTGTTTGGCATAAATTGAGGATGTGGTCATCATATGGTTATTGTCTTTGTATATCAATATATTTTCCCTCATTCAGAAATTGGTGTTGGGATATTTCTATACTTGTAGTCCTACTTCTTTGTACTATGATTTTATCCTCTTTTTTCTCTATTATATCTTCCATTGTAATTGAAGACCAGTTTCCAAGACCACTTTAATAAAGTCTTCCCAGCCTCTCAGGATAATTGTAAGTTGTCCACCAATTTAACATCTGTTTCACAAAAGGTAAAATCCATGCCATATGAAGCTATCACTTTCTTGAATCCCCTTAAATCTAACATTTATACTTGTATAATATTGGGGCTATCTGAATTTGCCAATTTTTGCAGAGTAAATGGATAAATAAAAGTCAGTTGTTTTTAAACCTTAGGCTGTTCCTCACTAACATTACAATGCAATGCTGAAATTTGTTCTACATTAATATTTTTCTGTTTTGATCTGAATATCTCTATGATCTATTTTACTAAATTCTTCAGAAACTTATCTTGGCACTCATATTAGCCAACCTTTAAGTGAAAAAACAAAAAAGAAATGATAAAACTGATGTTTGTAACTGATGATATCTAATTCCCATCTAAATTAGTGATTCTTTCATTTAACTGTTCCAGTTTCAAACTGTCTAGTGTATTAACATACAGAGACCTAGTTCATAGTTACATTATTCATAATAGCCAGAACCTTGAAACAACTTAGATGCCAGTCAACTGAAGAATAGATAAAGAACATGTGGTTCGTTTACACAGTGGAATATCATCCTTCTGTTTTTTTTTTTTTTAAAGAAAAAAACAACATCATAAAATTTGCAGGCAAATGAATGGACCTAGGGAAGAAAAAAAACATCTTGAGTGAGGTAACCCAAACTTAGAAAGACAAAAATAGTATGTATCATTTATAAGTGGATATTAGATGGCAAATGATAACCATACTATAATCTACAGCTCCAGAGAATCTAGGTAACAAGGAAGACCATAAAAGGGAAACTTGTATTGCCCAGGGAAGGGTCATTAGATGAGATGTCCAGGGTAAACTGAGAGTGAAGGGGACATTAAAGGGAGGGAGACGGGAGGTGAGAATATGAGGGAGAAAGATGGTTGAGTGGGAGCAGGGATAAAGTGAAGGAGCAATGAAAGAGATATTTGATAGAGAGGGCCACTATAGGGTTTGGGTGAAATCTGGTGCTAGGGAAAGTCCCAAGAATCTACAACAACGACCCCAGATAAGTCTCCTAACAACAGTGGAGAGGGGGCCCAAACTGGTCTTCCCCTGTAATCAGTTTGGTGAATATCACAATTATCATCATAGAGTCTTCATCCAGCAACTAGTGGAACCAGATGAAGAGATTCACAACCAAATAACAGGATGAGTTCTGGGCTTCCAATCAAAGAGAGTAAGGAGGAATTATATGAGCAAGAGAGGCCAAGATCATAGTGGAGAAATCTACAAAGAGAGCTGAACAAAGCTCATGGAAACTCAGGAACTCCAGACAGACAGCTGTAGTGACTCCATGGAACCAAACTAGAACCTCCATATGTAGGAGACAGTGATGAAACTTGAACTAACTGTGTGTGAGGTACTTGGTTGTACAACCAAGATCTATCCCTGATGTGATGGGGAAGCTCAGCCAATCACATCTGGCTTGGGTGTGGCCATCTGGAGCCAGGTAGATAAAGGGGAGTAGATAGTTGCCCTAGCTCTCTGCACTGTGTTGTTCACCTGATCCGTTTGGACATCGGAACTTTTACTCCGGTCACGTGAGTTTCCCCATTTTCAATTATTAAACTATATCTGTTGTTTTGATTTGGTCTGGTTATTTTAACATACCAGTTGAATACGCCTTCACTGATGCATGAGCTAGATTATTAGAGCTTTTAAATGGTGACTGCACTGTAGTTACCTGGCCAACCAAACCTGAATAATCACACAAAAACTATATTAATTGCAACACTGTTTGGCTTAAGGCTCAGGTGTATATCTAACTAGTTCTTACATATTAAATTAACCCATTTCTATTTGTGTATTGCCGTGAGGCTGCAGCTTACTGATAAGCTTCTGGCATCTTTCCTTTAGCAGCTACATGGGATCTGCCTGACTCTACCTTCTTTATCCCTGTATTCACTTTAGTTTTCTTGATGATTTGTGTTCTGTCCTGTCATAGGCCAAAGCAGCTTCTTTATTAAGCAATGTTAATAAAACATACTCATAACACGAAGAGGGGAAAATCCCACATCAGGAGCTCATTCCCTATGGCAGGATACCCTGTACAGCCTTAATACAAAGAAGTGGGACTTGATCCTGCCCCAACTTAATGTGTTAGATTTTGATGACTTCCCATGGGAGCTCATACCCATAGGGAGGAGTGGGGGGGGGAGGGCTGTGCTGGTGGTATGATGGGGTGGCAGAAGGATGGATACAGGAACAACTATGGATGGAATGTAAAATGAAATTTAGAAAGTAAATTAAAATAAAAGAAAATAACAAGAAATCCCAATTATCTTACTAAATCTGCCAACATCAGTGAACTATGAGGCTTCACATGTCTGAGAAAAGAACACATGCAGTAAACAGACTAGCTGAAGATAGCTGCAGCTTCTAGCATGCAGCCATGTGCTGCAAGTGGCAGCCTGAGGAGGGGGGGTGTAGAGAAAGCCCTCAACCAATGGTGGAGGGGGGAGAGATCTGTCTATCTGTAAAATGTAGAGGGGATTGCGCAGCAAAAGCATGTGTGGAAGGGGCTGTCTAAAGGCAGAGCCAGCTTGTCTAGGGTGGATCAGTCTTGGGTGTTTGAAGTCGAGGTACTTCTGAAGTTTGGGTGGCAGCTGGACACTGTTTTAGAGAGGCTACAGGAAAAATTAAAAGAAAGCTATCCAGGCAGGGAAGGATTCTCGTGGGCAAGTTCAATGGGATTCCCATATGCAGCTCTGGCCTGTGAGTGTCTTTTTCATGAATTCTCACCTTTAAATTTCACATCAATATGTAGCACGAGTTCTAATAGGTTTTAAAAACAAAAGCCTTTGTAATTGGGACTGTGCCTTTGTTTAACGGCTGCCACAGAAACTATATTAATTCCAGCACTTTTTTGCCAGGAGTTCAGTCTTATTAACCCGTTTCTATTAATGTGTAGTGCCTCGAGGCTCTGGCATACCGATAAGTATCCTGTGTCCTTCTTCTATGACAGCTACATGACAACTCTCTGACTTCACATACTATCTCTATATATATCTGTTCAGATTTCCCACCTGCCTTTACTCTGCTAAGGTATTGGCCGAAACAGCTTTATTCATTATCTAATAAAAGCAACACATATAAGGAAAGAAATCCTACACCAGTCCAAAGTCAGATATTGTAGAATATGCTCAGCAATAAGAGATCTGAATGAGCAAAATCACGACCACTTTACCTCTCAACTTTCTTGCTGAAAAGAAAGTTTCTGCTTCCTCCTGCCATATCATTTCCTATCTCTGTCCAAATTTATCACTCCCTATCTTCACAGACCTCCAGGGTTCTATGGTTAGCTAGTGCCTAGCTCTGTACTTTGATTTTTGAGGCAAGCTATATTTGGACAATCAAAATATCACTACACTTATGGTCTTTTCAAACATCTTTAGTGCTATTTTTCTTCTCTTTCCCTCTTCTCTGTAATTCTCTTTGACCTTCCTCAGTGAAAACCTTTTGTTCCCTATCCACGTTCATCTCACTTATATCCTGAAGTTACTCTATATAAATAGTGAAAATACTAAATACACATATCTAGTGTTTTATTATTATATGGTTCTACTAATATTTTATTATATTCTTGGTTAATGTGGTCAAAATAAGCATTTGTACATATTTTTAATCCTACAGCACAACAAGTATAAATAATAAGAAATATATGTAGGAGAGTAATAAAAATCTGCATTTGAAGGATAGAATAACAGGAGAAATAGATATGAATATCCTGGAAAGGGGAATATGTACCAATTTTTCTTTATGTCAAGCTTTGGGCTTGTTAACAGAGAAAATCCATTAGCAAAATTCAAAGCATGATCTTCCTTCTTCCCTTGACAAATGAGCAAAAAGCTTATCAAGAATGCACAGGCTTTGAATACTTCATTCCCAGTGAATTATGTGTAGCTCTATTCTTAATTAAATCAAGTATCTTTCCTAGAAAATCTTATTTTAAATTTTCTAAGTTTAGAAAAATCAATCATTAAAACACATCATTTAAACTTGACAATAGTCTTTAAGGACGCCTTCAAAACTAAAGTAGATCAATAGATGCTGGAAAACTGGAGGTGAGGATTCTAATAAAATTACTTTTTAAGTAATAAGTACCATCAAAATTTAATATAAGAGCCAACAGAAGTTTTCAACTTTCCAATGTTTTTATACAAATATGCCTTATATATTACAGTATGTGCAAATTCTATTGCATCATGTTATTTTCACTGCCACAGATGTCTTAAAGAATATGTATTTAGTTATACAGAATTTTGTGATGTCTTATAAATGATTATTTTTAACTTTTATTTTGTAGCCAAGGAAAACAAAAGGAGAGAGGTCATATTAGTGGTGAACACTAGCTTTTTTTTTTAACCCATAAGCTGTTGGTTTGAATTCTATGGTAACTATTTTGAGTTGTATAGTGTAATAAATTCACAGATTCTATAAAATTGAGAACCAATGTGCAATAGGGGCAGTGGGGCTGCATCCCCTGCACCCGGCCGCCCCCACGGCTAGCTTTACCCAAAATAATTACATGAAAATGGTATTCTTTTAAATACTGCTTGACCCATTAGTTCCAGCCTCTTATTGGCTAGCTCTTACATATTGATCTAACCCATTTCTATTAATCTGTGTAGCCCCATGAGCTGGCTTACCAGGGAAGATCTTAACCTGCGTCTGTCTGAGTAGGAGAATCATGGCAACTGCCTGACTCAGCTTCTTTCTCCCAGCATTCTGTTCTGTTTTCTCCGCCTACCTAAGGGTTGGCCTATCAAATGGGTCTAGGCAGTTTCTTTATTTAACCAATGAAACAACAGATAGAAAGATGACCCACCTCCATCAAACCAATAATAAAATTTTGTGACAAAAAGAGCAGAGTCTAATCAAACAAAATTTAAAAAAACACAGCAAAAACCTTAAAGTTATTAGAAAGAATACTGATGTTGATGCATATTTTTTTCCAGCCATTATGGAGTTAGGCACTTATTTACCCCAAGGAAGCAACCTTGTCTATATTCCTAATTTCAAGAAAATGACTGCCTAATTTGGAGATATACAGCCAAAATTACTTGGCATACTATGGAAAATCTTTGAGATTAATTTTAATTAATGAGAAGGTATTGTTTATTCATTCTTTTTAAAATAATGCTTTTAATTTTCTTAGTTTTTGAGATTTTCATGCATTTATATGTTTTATGATCATGTCTGTCTTATTTTCACTAATTTTACCTCTCCACTCCTCCTTTTGCTGTCTAACATGTTAGTTTTTTACCCCCAAGTCCTCTTTCACTAAAAAACCAACAGTACGTTTTGTTTATTTAGTCTTGCCATCTGACTACATGTGAATATGGGCCCATCCTGAAGCAATAGGAACCACAATCTGGCCGTGGCTACAACTCCAAAGAAAGGTAATCATCCAAGAAATTATCTCTTTGTTTGATTTTTCATAACGGATTCTAGCTACATCATACTGTTGAATGTATTAACAGTCTGTTCTATTTAATTGCCAAAATATCTATTGTGTTACTTTACAAGTTTGTTATGTATCAAAGTTTTATTTTGTTTTAGTTTATTTTTGTCAGCTTAACACTAATTAGAGTTACCTGCAAAGAGTTAGCCTCTGTTAATGAATTACCACTACCAAATTTACATAAAAGTAAGTCTATTGAGGTATGTTCTTGATTAATGATCAATACAATAGTGCTAAGCATACTCCGTGTATCTCCTCCCTTGAAAAGGTTGTCCTGGAGCCTATAAAAGAAGAAACAGAGTTTCCTTCTGAGGTATCACTTTCAGTTCTTGTATCCATGTTCCTAACCTAATGTCCTCCCTGACTTTCCATAACGGTGAATTTTGAAAGAGACCTGTACAAACATTTTTATTTCCCAAGTTTTTTTTTTTGCCAAGATTTTTATCATGGTAATAGAAATATAAAACTATAACATACTAGTTTGTTACACTATGGCTTATTTTAAGCAGAGCTATACAGACATTTCAATTTGGCTACATCACCAGCCCAAGCTATTTTTAACAAAAATTAAAGTTGTTTCTAGTGTTGGCTATTGCTCATAATATGCTTTAGTTTATTTGAGTAAACTATGTGTTTTATGAACTATATTTGTATTCAGGTCAACTTTGAGACTCACCATTTTCAGTATTTTTTCATTTATTGATTTTTATTCTACATTTTTCTATGCTCCCCTCTCTCCCTCTCCCCTCCCCTTCAACCCTCTCCCAAGGTCCCCATGCTTCCAGTTTACTTAGCAGATCTTGGTTTTATTTATTTTTATTTTTATTTTTTTTTGCTTCCCATGTAGATAAGATGCAATATGTCTCTCTTAAGGTTCTTATTGTTGTCTAGATTCTCTGGGATTGTGATTTGTAGGCTGTTTTTTTTTTTGCCTTATGTTTAAAAAACACCTATGAGTGAGTATATGTGATAATTGTCTTTCTCTGTCTGAGTTACCTTACTCAAAATGATGTTTCCTAGTTCAATCCATTTGTCTACAAATTTCAAGTGCCATTTTTTTCTGTCATGTAGTACTCCATTGTGTAAATATACCACATTTTCTTTATCCATTCTTCAGTTGAAAGGCATTTAGGTTGTTTCCAGGTTCTGGCTATGACAAACAATGCTGCTATGAACATAGTTGAGCACATGCCTTTGTGGTGTGATTGAGCATCCTTTGGAAATATACCCAAAAGTGATATTATTGGGTCTTGAAAAAAGTTGTTTCCTAATTTTCTGAGAAATTACCACATTGGCATCTAAAGGGCTGTAC
The DNA here is from genome assembly GCF_000317375.1 of Microtus ochrogaster. Lineage (NCBI taxonomy): Eukaryota > Metazoa > Chordata > Mammalia > Rodentia > Cricetidae > Microtus > Microtus ochrogaster. The sequence goes on along the minus strand of NW_004949135.1, from coordinate 3,644,599 downwards.
CAGCTTGCACTCCCACCAGCAATGCAGAAGTGCTCCCTTTACCCCACAACTTCTCCAGCATAAGCTCTCATTAGTTTTTTTTTTTACCTTGCAATTCTTTCAGGTATAAGATGGAATCTCAGAGTTATTTTGATTTTCATTTCTCTGATGAATAAGGATGTTGAATATTTCTTTAAGTGTCTTTCTGCCATATTAGATTCCTCTGTTGAGAGTTTTCTGTTTAAGTCTGTACTCCATTTTTTATTGGATTATTTGTTCTTTTGATGATCAACTTCTTGAGTTCTTTGTATACTTTGGAGATTGGACCTCTATGTCCTGGGGGTTTGGTGAAGATCTTTTCCCATTCTGTAGGCTGTTGTTTTATCTTGTTGACTGTGTCCTTTGCTTTACAGAAGCTTTTCAGTTTCAGGAGGTCCCATTTAATTAATTTTTTTTTCTCTCAGCGTCTGTGGTACTGGGTTATATTTTGGAAGTGGTCTCCTGTGCCAATATGTTCCATTTTCCTTGCCACTTTCTCTTCTATGAGGTTCAGTGTGGATGACTTTATATTGAATTCCTTGATCCATTTGTACTTGATTATTGTGCATGGTGATAGATATGGTTTTCATTCTTCTACATGTTGATATCCAGTTATGTCAGCACCATTTGTTAAATATGCTTTCGTTTTTCCATTTAATATTTATTGCTTCTTTATCAAAAATTAAGTTTTAAAAGGAGTGTGGATCAATGTCAAGTTTTTCTTCGATTCAGTTCCATTGTTCTTCCTGTCAGTTTTTATGCCAATACCAGGTTGTTTTTGTTCTTTTGGTTTTTTGTTGGGTTTTGAGTTCGGGGTTTTTGTTGTTGCCGGAGTTCTTTTTTTTTTCCTTGTTTTTTTTTGTTTTCCGGGTTTTTTGTTTTTTCTTTTAAGTTTGGTTGCCTTTTTTTTGGTTTTTTTGAGGGTTTTTGTTGGGTTTTTGAGGGCCTTTGCTTTGATTTTTTGGTTTGTTTTTCTTAGGTTTGTTTTTTTTCTTTTGTTAATTTTCCTTGCCCAGAGCATGGGAGATCTTTCCACTTTCTGGGGTCTTCTTCTATTTTATTTCAAAGACTTAAAGTTCTTGTCATACAAGTCTTCCACTTGTTTGGTTAGTTACTCCAAGATATTTTATGCTATTTGTGACTATTGTGAAGGGTGATGTTTCTCTGATTTCTTCTCAGCCTATTTTTCATCTGTGTAAAGGAGAGCTATTGATTTTCATTTTTGGAGTTAATCTTGTATCCTGCTAAATTACTGAAAGTGTTTATGAGTTATAGAAGTTCCTTGGTATAATTTTTGGGGTCACTTATTGTAACACCCGATTCTGTGTTACACCCTTGGTACAGTTTGCACGCCACTGTACCATACACGAGTCGGGCAAGGGCCTGGAGACTGAAAGAACACACGAAGAGACCTGGGTCATTCGAAGGGAGATCAGCCGAAGGCCTTTTATTCAAACTTGGAGAAATCCTTATATACCTAGCTGCTGCACAAGGATTTCCGCCCAGTCAGGTGGGAAATTACCATACCAACCATGGAGTCAATACCCTACAGCTAATCACCAGGCAGGGCAGGGGGAGCACACAGGAACAAACAGAATGCTTTAGTTAGGTGACCAGAAACTGTCCTCAAGATGCACCCCAGGAACAAGGATAGACCTGGGCCCTACAACTTATGTAAACTATTATATCATCAGCAAATAGTGAGAGTTTATCTTCTTTTCTGATTTGTATCCCCTTGATCTCCTTTTGTTATTTTATTGCTTTAGCTAGGACCTCAAGAACTATATTGAACAGTTATGGAGAGGGTGGACAACCTTGTCTTGTTCCTGATTTTAGTGGGATATTTGGTGTAAGTTTCTCTCCATTTAGTTTGATATTTGCTTTTGGCTTACTGTATATTGCCTTTTTATGTTTAGGTATGTTCCTTGTATCCCTGTTGTCTCCAAAACCTTTATCATGAAGGTATTGTATTTTGTCAAAAGCTTTTTCAGCATCTAATGAGATGATCATGTGGTTTTATTTTTCAGTTTGTTTATATGATAGATTATGTTGACATATTTTCATATGTTGACATATTTTCATATGTTGAACCATCACTGCATATCTTGGATGAAACTGACTTGATCATGATGGATAATGGTTCTGATGTGTTCTTGGATTTGATTTGCCAGTATTTTATTTAGTATTTTTGCATCAAAGTCCATGAGTGAGATTGGTCTGAATTTCTCTTTCTTAATAATGTCTTTATATGGTTTGGCTATCAGGGTGATTGCAGCCTCATAAAAAGAGTTTGGCAGTGTTCATTAAGTTTCTATTTTGTGAAAAGATTTGAGGAGTATTGGCATTTGTTCTTCTTTGAAAATCTTGTAGAATTCTAAACTGAAACCATTTGGTCCTGTACTTTTTTTGTTGGGATACTTTTGATGACTGTTTTTATTTCTTGAGTAGTTTAGGTCTGTTTAATTTGCTTATCTGGTCTTGATTTAATTTTGTAAGTGATATTTATCCATAAAGTTGTCTATTTTCTTTACATTTTCCAATTTTGTGGAGTATAGGTTTTCAAAATATGACCTGATATTTCTCTAGATTTCCTCCTAATCTGTTATTAGGATTTTCATTTCTGATTTTGTTAATTTGTATATGACCAGTGATTGCTATCTCCTGTCAATTTAGTTTTCATTGTTGGTGATGTTAATTTGTGTGTTCTTTTCTTTGGGATTTGCTGCTGTGAGATCATCTAATGTCTGTGTTTTTGTTCATGTAGCCAACTTCCTTGGATTGGAGTTTTCCTTCTAATACTTTGTGTAGGGTTGGAGCTGTGGCTAGGTATTAGTTAAATCTGGTTTGTCATTTAATATCTTGTTTTATTCTTCTACGGTACTTGAAAGTTTTTCTGGGTATAGTAATCTAGGCTGGCATCTGTGGTCTCTTAGTGTCTTTATTACATGTGATGAGAACTTTCTGGCTTTCACTGTTTCCATTGAGAACACAAGTTTAATTCTGATAGGTCTGCCTTTAAATATTACTTGGCCTTTTTCTGTTGCAGCTCTTAATTTTCTTCCTTTATTCTGTATATTTTTATTATTATGTGGTGAGTAGACTTTTTTTTTAATTGAGTCTATTTGGTATTCTGTAAGCTTCTTGTATCTTCAGAGGTCTATCTTTCTTTAGGTTGGGAAAGTTTTCTTCTTTAATTTTGTTAAATATATTTTCTGTGCTTTTGAGATGAACTTCTTCTCCTTCTATACCTATTATTTTTAGATTTGGTCTTTTTATGGTGTCCTATATATCTTGGATATTTTGTGTTAAGCCTTTTTTAGATTTAATATTTTCTTTGACTGATAGGTCTCTTTCCTCTATTGAATCTTCAGCACTTGAGATTCTCTCTTCCATTTCTTATATTCTGTTGTTTATGCTTGCATTTGTGGTTCCTGATTATTTTCTCATAATTTCTGTTTCTATAATTCCATTGGCTTGTGTTTTCTTTATGTCTCTATTTCAGTTTTCATGTCTTTAATAGTTTTTTTATATGTTTCATTGTTGTTTTTTTTTTTTTTTGGTTTTCCGTAAGGGATTTTTTGATGTCTTCCAATTTTTTGTTTGTCTTTCCCTTCACTTATTTGAGAACAATTCTCATTTTCTTTTTAAGAGTCTCAAACATTCTCCTGAAGTTAATTTTTAGGTATTTTCATTTGCTTCATCTATATTTGGTTGTTCTAGTCTTGCTGTTATAACGTCACTAGACTTTACTGGTGTTGTGTT
>NW_004949135.1:3628275-3640065 GCF_000317375.1 Microtus ochrogaster | reverse complement strand
TATATATATACACTTGTATTGGAAAAGAGAAGATTTGGGATTAGAGAATTTACATATTTATTATGTCTACCCTTAACTCTGAAGAAGATCCCACCCATATTTTATGTGTTACAGGTAAATCTTTTACAAAATTTCATTTCATTTTGGAATGGCATGCAATTATACATATATTTATTGGGTATAAGCTAAAATTTTGACACAGGTGTATGGTGTAATCATCAAAACATAGTAAATGCCACATTTATCTTCTAAAATTTTATCATTTATATTATATATATATATATACATTTCAAGTTCTTTATTCTCTCCTAATTTATATGAAATATAAAAGAGATTGTTGTTAAGTATGCTCTTCCTATGAACAGCTATAAAACAGGCACATAGACAATAAAAAAAGGAAATGACAGAGATAAATTCACAGCTGCTGAGTTTCAACAAGGATTCCAAAAGTACACATGGTAGAAGAGTGATCAGAGAAAGTATTGGGCAAACAACATGTGATTGCAAAAGAATGAAATCATACTTCATCTGTCACTCTTATTTTTCCTTTGGCTGTTTGAGGAAAAAAATTCTGTTATACATTGCTTTTCTGATATAAATTTTCTTGAAACAACAATTAACTGTGATAGTAACTGTTATTTTTACAAGTTTTACAGAACTACAAGTCACTTAGGACAGCCTATTTTCCAAAACAAGACACAGTCTATGTAAATTTTGATGTACAACATTTATATAAAGATTTACCAATCCAATTTCTTTTCAGATATACTGATATTTAAATTTCATGGCAGTCTCAAAATCTGTAAGTTTTATGATTGTGAGTTAAAATCCAATATTTGTCTTCCCTTTCTTTATCCATCTTCCAAAGTTTGTCATTTTAACAAAATGTTTATAATGATTTCTCACTGCATCACTGTTGTGCATCATTTCCTCTGAGATAGAAGCATTCCATTCTGCAGAGAATGTGGGAAGATAAACAACTCAAAATAGCATCAGCAAGTCCTAGGAACAAACCAGAGTCTCTAGGCACATTTCCCCCAAGAGTAGACAAGGCAAGTTTTAAAGACTCCGAGACCAGACAAACTGCCTGGAGGAAGCAGAAACCAGCTGAACTTCCTGGAATTTGAAAATGACACTCTTCATCAATTGAGCTCCCTTCAGGCTGTGCAGTGTGTTACAGGTTCTCAGATTTTGTAAGCCAGCATCTATGCTGGGGTAGGCTTTGTGATACTGCTGTTTTTGAGTCATTTCTGCTCCTGTAAGTGACCCACACCTGTATTCCTGTAAGTAATCCCAAGAAAACTCATTGATTTACCAAGTTGGCATTTTGTGGTATTAGAACATTGATCTTTCATGGGGTCCCTATCTAGGATGACAAAACATGAGTGTTGTAAGCCAAGTTTGTCCTTCCCTGTCTTCACTTTCTTCACTTTACTATTCAACTTACAAACTTATACTTTGACTATATTTCTGGTTCCTGAAGCGTATGTTTGGGCCTATATTTCATACAAAATATTTACAGGCAGGTGCTCTGGCCATACTTAATTTCCTAGGCAGCTGCAATCCTGCCAAACAAGCTAGCCACATGACAAAGGCCAGGATGTATTGCTCCTTTTCCTTTGTTATAATGTAGATTGCCTGAGGAGAAGTGTTGTTTCCAAAGCTGAAGCTGGTGACTTAAGTTGCAGGAGTTTCCCTAGCCCCATGTCCCCCAAAAAGAGAATATTAAGGAGTATCCACCTTGGTTTACCTGAGAGATAAAAGGTGTTAGGTATAATAAACGTCGGTAGATCTTCAGGATGGATGAAGCCTGAGATGCTTTTCTGAGATGATTGTATAAACTGTTTCTCGTTATTTCTCGTGCCTCCATACCGGTCCAGTTAGGGAAAAATAGTTTCTATGTTGGGGCCACAGGCCCTGACATGTATGCAACCTTCACTTTCTTCTTGTTTTAGAAAATGTACACAATCATGCATAGGCATATCCAGCCAATGATGTTTAAGTTTTACTCCAATTGCTCTTACAGGCCATTTACTAACATACTCTACTTTCATACTGCTAGAAGTTGAATTTCTAAAACTAATCTTGTTAATTATAGTCTCAATGCTTATCTTTCAAACACGTTAGCTATCATCAATTGTATTATCCTTCAGTAATGGTCATGTCAAAATATTTGACATGATATAATGACCCACTTTGGAAACATGATCAAAAAACAAATAAAAAGGACAAAACCTAAAAAACACCATTTGACCTCATTTTCAAATTATATTTCAGAATTAGATACTTCTATATGTTTCTTTTAAAACATTCTTTGGTTGAAGATAACTAAATAATGCCCTGGGCACCTGGGAGCCCTCTAGGTTCAAGTCTCTTGCCAAGCCTAAGATGGCTCTCTTACTTAAGTTATGTGATTCCCTGCTCCTCTATCCAACCTTCCTTTCTCCCAATCATCCCGTTTCCCCAAGTTCCCCCTATTCTCACCTTCTTACTTTTCTCTCGCCATCTCCTTTTACCCTCGTCCCACCCTACCCCCAAGATCCCAATTTTTTGCTCGGCAATCTTGTCTACTTCCCATACCCAGGATAACAACTATATGTTTTTCTTTGGGTTCACCTTCTTATTCAGCTTCTTTAGGATCACAGATTATAGACTCAATGACCATTATTTGTGGCTAGAAACCAATTATGAGTGAGAACATCCCATGTTCCTCTTTTGGGGTGTGGGATACCTCACTCAGGATAGTGTTTTCTATTTCCATCCATTTGCATGCAAAATTCGAGAAGTAGCTGAGGATAGAAAACCTGAAATGACCCTATCCTATAGCCATACAGATGAATATCTTTCATATCACCATATACCTTCATCTGGCAATGGATGGAGATAGAGACAGAGACCCACACTGGAGCATTGGACTGAGCTCCCAAGGTCCCAATGAAGAGCAGAAGGATGGAGAACATGAGCAAGGAAGTCAGGACCACGAGGGGTGCACCCACCCACTGAGACAGTGGAGCTGATCTATTGGGAGCTCAGCAAGGCCAGCTGGACTGTGACTGAAAAAGCATGGGATAAAACCGGACTCTCTGAACATGGCGGACAATGAGGGCTGCTGAGAAGCCAAGGACAATGGCACTGGGTTTTGATTCTACTTCAGGTTCTGTCTTTGTGGGAGCCTAGCCAGTATGGATGTTCACCTTCCTAGACCTGGACGGAAGGAGGAGGACCTTGGACTTTCCACAGGGCTGGGAACCCTGACGGCTCTTCAGACTGGAGAGTGAGGGGGAAAAGAGTGTGGGGGGGGTGTGGAGAAGGAGAGGAGTGGGAGGCTGGGAGGAGGCGGGAATTTCTCTTTTTTTTCTTTCAATAAAAAGAGAAAAAAAGAACATAACTAAATAAGATAATTTATAAAGTCTGTAACTCCTATAATTAATGTATGCATTTTAATATGGTCATTTATAAATGTTTAACATCTATAATTATACATATAATTATATCATTACCTATAGCAAATGTGTACAACAAGCACACCAACATATATAACAAAAACATACTATAAAAATTAAAGTTCCAGGTTAAGCTATTATTTTGAATCCATGAATTACAAACTTACATTTTTATAAAAAACAATATTTCAAAGCTTATCTAACATGATCAATGAAAAGGATAAATGATATAAAACATAAATAATATAAAAATATACAGAATATTTAAAATGTCCCAGAGACTTCAGTAAACCCTAAATAAAATAAATCCATAATTAAGATTACAACATAAACTCCAAAGAAAAACAGAGATAATTATATTTTGATCTTTTGGCTGAGAACAGGTAAATTTGCCTTGTCCTGATGTACAGTGCCTAATATTTCTCAGTTTAACTTTTACCTTGTCACTATAGAGAGGAATTATTTACCTTACTGGGGGGGGGGGATTACCCATAGCTAATATTACCAACACATGCAAAATTTAGGGAAACAGACTATCTAATCAAAATTTTATTCATTTCATAAATTCTTTCCATTTTATTTGTTTTTCAAATACTAGTTTTATACTTAGTTTTCCATCTTTCTGTATTTCCTTAAGTCTTCACTATTCCACCATCCAAGGGGCATATATTTTCTCAAACTTCTGAAATGTGGAATGCCCAAACTGAATAATTACATTATCGATAAAAACCTAACTGTCCTTTCTAAAGCAACCTTTAAATAAATAACTGAATGCTATTGAGATAAAAATGTCCAAACTTGAACTTCATTCCTGAATTTCTTCAGGAGGCACAGCTGGTCAAGTTGTGCTGTGCATTTCCCTGCCTTTGTAAATTCCATCCATCTTTTCTCTCTTTTTCGATGCTTTGGGTGATCCTCAATTATAACAGCTTTCAACCATGTTCATTTTCTTTTATTTGTTATTTATCACTGAAAGGGAGAGACAGACAGAGACAGAGAGAAGGAGAATGAAAGAAAGCCTAGCTGGATTCGTGTTTTAACTACACATTTCTATAAAGCTCCAAAGGAAAGAAAAAAAAAGGATGAAATAGAAAAGGGGTAGAAGTAAGCATAAGAGAATACATTGCTGAAATGCAACATTAAGTCACGTGCAAGTTACTGCTTACTGTATTCAAATGCAATTAATATTAGACTTCAATTAATCTGTTAGATAAAAAATAAATAATATTTTTTATATTTATACTGTTAAGTATTTATTAACTTCCTTGCATTTTTGGTTCTGCAACAGAATCCAGAGGTAATTATAGAAACAGTAGTGTGCAAAAGGTAAGCCACAACATATGGTCACTGAGAATTGCCTGCCTAGAAGGGAATCAAGAAAGCCCTAGACTACAAAGCTAGAAGCACAGCTAACAACAGGATTTAGAGTAAAATCCCATTACCTTTTGATCCATAGAAGTGCCTCAGAGAACTATCTTTTCTGCATTAATGATTTGGGCTTCTTGATTTGTACCCAGGACAAAGACTACCTAGTCTGGTATAGCAACGATTTTAGTAAAAAGTAATCATTGAGGGCTAAATCACCACCAACTCTGATGCTTACTACATTGTACTAACTGAAAAATAGCACTGCACTGTCATCTTTCCTAAGATCATAATAACAGTACAGACATCTTTCTTAAATTTTTCTATCTTTACCTCAGCCCCAGCATAAAGATTTGTTGTGGTATGTATATGGCGTTGAGTGGTATGCAATGCCAAATAGTAAAAGCAAGGTCACTGATTCTAGGGTAAATGTGGGGCACTAACACTCAGGTGAAATCACAGCGTGACCAAAGAAATCTTGACAGTTTCATGATGAGATCACGGTATGTTCGAGACAAGTACTGATCAGTACATGGTTGATAATATCTATAGACTATGCTCAATGAAAATAGATGGTTGTCACATTTGCTTTTAAGATCAGTAGTTGAAAATCCCTTGAGAATTATGTTTGCTGACTCAGAGTTAGGAGTTTGTGACCAAGAAAAAATTTTTCCTGACAACTGGGTAATTAAGCTGTCACTGTTGTCCTTGGTTGACCACACTGTCCTCACCAGCTCATAGGCTCATCTGATACAGAAAGGAGACATCATGATGTTAAACTACTTTATTGTCTCTCTGTCATGATGTCTCAATGTGTCCCATAAAATGCATACCTTGACCTTCTTTAATATCTTAGAATTTTCTTTGTCAGGTTCTCATGGTCTAGCTGGTATATAGCTTTGTGAACCATCACTGTTCATGCTATTTTGTTTCCTATCATTGAAATCAATTCAACAAATGAATACTCTTTCCTCATACTATCTAAATTCAATTCAAGAATCTCTTATATGTAATTTTCTTCTGTGAGGTAGATATTTATGCCTCTTTAATTATGATATTTTAGTTAATTAGGAACTTACTCAAAATATTCTATACTTTTTCATTTACCAGTTTATAACATGCAAGAAAATATGAACTAAGCACCAGATTGGTGAACATTTAAATCTTTGAGCCGAATTATCGAACTCTAAAAATCCAATTTTACTCCATTGTCAGAATAAGGTGATTAGAGTTAATATACTTCTTTCAAGATTATAGAAAACTGAAAATGTAACATCCATTATGACTAAATAGAAATTTCAAAAGCTAGAAGATGGCACATTAAAACTTTATTTCCATTCTTCTTTTCTATTTACATCTATCACTATATGAAACAAGTTACACATACCCACCAAAACAGCATGAACACAACAAAGTAAGGAAGAATTGCCTGTTTTTTGGAGTGGCTACTTTGACAGTGTATTCATTTGTTGCTATGATTAATACACTGAGAAAAACCAATATAGAGGAACTGAAACAAAGGCACAGATTATTACCAGTGGAATTATCTAGCTTCCTTTTAATTACCCCAACTTTGCCACATGTTGCCATGATTAAGTCTTTTCTGTGGTCCCTTCTATCCTGGGATTTCTACTCACTGAGTGTGCAAGCATCTCCATCAGTGGTCTCTTTTGATCTCTCAAAGTGCCAAGATTTCACTGCTATCAACAACCCCATAAGTCTGCTGTATTCACTGCAATGGAGGCTTGTCATTCACAAATTGTTTCCTGTCCTTTCTACATAAACTTCAACCTTGTTACCTGGTGCCAAGCTCTGGCTGCTCCCTATGACCACTTCATATTTTCAATACCTCTAGTGGTATGTCACTGGGATTTTTATAAATACATTTCTCTGAAAGATCAGAAGCAAAACAAAGTCATTAGAGGTCATGTAATGGTGACTCACACCTTAATCCCAGGATTTGGGAGATGGTGCAGACGGATCTCTGAGTGTTCAAGTCTACCATGGGCTACACAAGATTAATGCAGAAACAAATCCGGGTAGTGGTGGCCTATACCTTTAATCCCAGGATGAGGGAGTCACACATTTAATCCCAACAGTAGCAGGAATATAAAATGAGAGGAGCGTGAGGCTTAGTCTGCTTTAGTTTGTGGTCATGCAGCCTTGGTAGATGTAGGACTTCTCTAGTGCCTTTGCTCTTTTTGTTTCTGATTTTGAGATTAAACCCCAATTACTGTCTCTAGGTTTTGCTACATAAACCAATACAATGTGGGACACTCTTAAGACATTACAAAGTTTCTCTATCAGTCAGTCCAAGATAGGTTGGTCTTTCTGAGGACTTCATCTTCTAATTTGACTCCCCCCTCAAAAAAAAAAAAAGAAAAAGAAAAAAAAAGCACTTCCCAGAATATTTTGAGACAGTATTGTTGGAATCTTCTTTACCATAGCTGATTATTAAACCCAAGGTAACTAGATTTAATTGCTCTAAGAAAGAAATGGTTTCATTTCAGTGATCCTACTGCACGTACTGGCTTGGGGGGAGCCTAGGCAGTTTGGATGCTCATCTTACTAGACCTGGATGGAGGTGGGCGGTCCTTGGACTTCCCACAGGTCAGGGAACCCTGATTGCTCTTTGAGCTGATGAGGGAGGGGGACTTGATCGGGGGAGGGGGAGGGAAATGGGAGGCGGTGGCGGGGAGGAGGCAGAAATCCTTAATAAATAAATTAAAAAAAAACAAAAATAAATAAATAAATAATAAATATATTTTTTAAAAAAGCTGTTTCTTTAACCTCAGATGACCAGAAACCACAGATTATTACTGCAAAGTAGCACACAAACACCTTGAGAAACTTGGAAGTACTCTTAAGTTCCCTTTGAAGCTTCGCCAGACAGGGTTCCAGTCTCTGCATTTCTTTCAGTATTTTCTTCTAAGTTCCCATAACAGCTCATTAAGCTCAAGAAGTGATAGATTTTACAGTCAAAATCTTTCACTATTTTCCACAAAAGAATCCAAGCCATAAAAGTCACATGATTAAGTACGGTAGAATAACACCCACTCTGTGCTATGTTCCTGGACTGCTTTAGTTTTTGTTGCTATGACAAAACATCAAGAGTAAATCCAATAAAAAGAAAACTTTTTATTTCATCTTGAACTTTTGGGTAATGGTCCTTAACAAAGGTAAGTCAGGGCATGAAATGAAGCAGTAACCCGAGGTAGCAATGAAACAAGACTATGGAAGAATGGCTTACTGGCTTCCATTTTCTAACTTACTCAGGTGCATGTGAAGAGCCACGTGCCCAGAAATGGCACGTTTCTCAGTGGTCAGGGCACTACTATATAAAATGTCAATTTAAAACATAACTCACAGACATGTTCACAGGCTAATCTGGTTTAGGAAATTCCTGAATTGATGTTCCATCTTCACATATGACTCTAGTGTGTGTCCAGTTGGCTAAACAAATAAGTCAGTCAACGAAGAGTATAAAGATTAAGAAAGATTATTAAGGGCGTTCTGTCTCTTTTCTTTGCTCTCTTATCCCTGCATCTCCATCTCTCTTCTCTTTCCTCTTCCCCTGGAACTTCCCTCTCACAGCTTGATTTCTTCACTTCATTCTAGATCATTCAATATGCTTTTTTTCCCAAAACACTTCAAGATTGTATTCTATTTCACAATAAAAATACACACAACAAAAGAAAGTAGAATGAATTATAAAAGTGGCAGCTGAGTTGAACATGTTTATTGAACACGAAATGGTTTGGGTACTACAGCCATATATGACTCCTATAATTACAACTAGAAATAACTTGCTATTAAAACAACTTCAAATTTTGTTTAGAAATAAATAATATATGTTTCTATCTGTTAGCTTTACATAAGACTCTTATAAACTTAAAATGACAAAGAGATTGTGTGTTTTAAAAAGTTACTTTATATTAAATAATATTGAGTTTTTAGTCCTTAGTAAGTCATGGACTATAGCTTCTATTCTAATGCCTATCCAGGAAGAGAGGGAGAGATTTATAATATATACATGCTGTAGTCTCACTAATATTAAAATAATTCTTAACCGATCAATTTAAAGAATTATCTTTTTTTTGTTTTATGATATAAGAATTCCAACCCAAGATCTCTGAGGTAATTTAGAAAGGGCAGTCATGTTTGAAACAGCTTACATGACAGCACCTAAGGAAGGAGAAAACAATGAAGAAATGTCCAGAGGGAAAAAACGCACTTCAGTACTTCCTCCAAGGAAGCTCCACCTCCTAAAATCTTCCATCCTACACTGAACTTATCAAGAGAGAAACCTATTGAAGATGTAAGTTATTTAGGGTCACCTATAAGTAATACCACAGGCAAGAGACCATGCCTTTCACATTTTCTGGTGAGATATTTAAGCCTCAACTCACAATGACATAGTGTGTTTATATGACCTGTTTGTGGTAGTGAGACCTAATTATTTTAACTATAATAATATTGGAATCTGATTAACCATATTAAAAATCTTACATACCATCAAAGTGTTTTGAAAAAGCTATTAACTCGGAGATCTATTTAAAATTAATTACTTAAAATGCTTTATATTTATGCATCTATGCTGTGGTCTTTACGTGTTGATTTTTTTGTACTTTCACTTTACTTTTATATTTTACCTGCATGTATGATAGTTAAGAAAGACATTAATAGAGTTATAATTATTTAAGGATTACTATAGTTCATTCTGGATATAAGAAAAGATTGTTTACTTCATAAATCACCTGTAAAGCTTGCTTCAGTTATACTACAAAATAGACATATGTGATTAACACTAAAGCAAAATAAGAAACATGATATTTACTGCCTTCCAAGTTATAGACATTTTTGTAAATTTTTTATTATTCTAAACAACATAAGCTGTATTGATAGAGAAACTGTTTTTCACTGCCATAAGACACAGAAGGTGAGCAACGTAGCTGGGGATTTCTTAGCACTGTAGAGAGGTGTCTCCCAGGTCTTGTCTTGTACTTTGGGTTTCTACTAGAATATTTTTTTTCTTGAAAGTAAACCTCCCTGATACTTAGTGCTAACACTTTATTTTTCCACAAGAAAATATGCCGGTTCTTGTCAGGATATATGACTGAATTTGGGGAGAAATATAGAAAGAATATTTATTAATAGTATCAGGACAAAAATCGATAATTCTTATTGATGATATACGTTTGATATTTTATATATGAATATTTTTATTTCTGTAAGTATAACATGACTGAATAAAACAACAAAATATAATTTTATAACACAAAATGATTAAAGGAAATAAAATCTCTTTAATCACATACCTGTGGAGTATATACTTAACAAATTGTGTAAAAAAGTTTATTTCCTACAATTATCCAAGTAAGTATAAAAGAATAAAGGTTTTGGCATTCATTTATAATCTATCACAATGAAAATAGAGGACAAAAGATGTTTGCACATTTATACACCATGTCTGTTCCTGCTCTAGTCTGGGGAATGAAATAGGATAGAAAATGTCAGGAGATGAAAGCAAGTGTGGAAAATAGTGCGATGATGGTTAAAGACAACATATCTTTTTTGAGAGTTTTTTTGCAGCTTTGGACCCTGTCCTGGAATGAGTTCTTGTTGACTGAGCTGACCTCGAACTCTCAGACATTACCTGCCTCTGCCTCCCTAGTGCTGGGATTAAAGGTATGTGAAAACAGCCACAAAGAGAACTTATCTTAATGATAAAAGGAGTAAAAGAGTCCCAGCTTATACCATGAGTCCCCAGAGTTAATAGTTAACACTGTTATTTATATCATATTTTTTAAGCAAAGAGACAGAATATACATACTCTACATACAAAATGGTAATTATGGGTGGTAAAGAATGTTCAATTAATTTGAAAGATAATTGCTAATTAGTTACTAGTAAGTCACTGGTGTAGGAGGTCCTTCTGTCTATGTGTTACTTTGGTTGGTTAATAAAGGAACTGCTTTGTGGCTATAGCAGAGCTATAGGGGAACAGGTTAGGTGGGGAAAACTAAATGGATTTCTGGGAAAAAGAAGAGGAGAAAGATATCATGGAGCCACCAGAATCAGACATGCTGAATCTTACAGACATGCCTGTAAGCCACTGCCACATGGTGATATGCAAATTAGTAGGAATGGTTTAAATTAATGTAAGAGTTACCCAATAGTACGCTAGAGCTAATGGACCAAGCAGTGATTTAATGGATACAGTTTCTGTGTGGTTATTTTGGGGCTAAGCTAGCAGGGTGACTGGGAACTGGGAAGCAGGACAAACAAGTGAATCTTCCTTCTACAAGTCACAGTACAACATCTTTGTAATTCAAAGTTTGCCTTCAGATTCCTTAAAGTGCTATTTATACTGAGTAGAAGCTAACAAATGAAGATTAAATCATTTTGTCATTCTTAATAAATCATATTTTATTTTATTTTAAACTCATATTTTTGCCTTTAAATTGTATTATTGTTTAGACCATATAAACATTACAAAGTCATATAGGATGTAACATTTATTAATTATTACATATCAGATGAAGATATTAAGTATATTTTACGATAGAAAATCTCACAAAAGTGAATTAAGAAATGAAGGATTTAATTTTGTTCAGATTTAAATGGCTTTGTCTATCATGATGTAGAAGTCATGACAGGTGTTCTGGCTGGATTAGAGGGAATATATGTCAACTAACAGTTATAAGACTCGGACAAGGGTATGGGGAGCTTGCATGACAGTCAGAGCCAGCCCACAATTCTTCAGCACCAACTCTTCTGTCATATAGCTACCAGGTGGATCCTATCCCTCAAAGATTCTACAGTGTCTAAAAAGAGTTTCATTACCTAAGACCAAGTGTTCTAATACTAGAGCCTGTTTAAGACCTTTGACATTTAAATAAATTCATAAGCCTATTTACATAACATTTTGTTGTCAAATATGTCTATAATAATAGTTCATTCAAATACTTTGGAATATATA
>NW_004949135.1:3612611-3628175 GCF_000317375.1 Microtus ochrogaster | reverse complement strand
GTTATAATATATATAATATTTAGCTTTAATCAGTAGGGATTTCTGCTCCTTATGGCAGGGTAAATCATCTTTATGACCTTATTCCTCAATAAAATAAGTCAAAAGAAAGCACAAATGATACATGATTTCTCTCATACAAATATGAGAAACATAAGTAAATTCCATATAGAAGACAGTAGAATGCTGTATGACAGAAGACAGAGAGGCTAGAAAAGTGGAGGAAAGCCCTGACACTGGTAAAATTGCAACAAAATTTAATAATGGAATGAACAATTGCAAAAATCTTGTATATAGTTGTCACCATGAAGAATATCTAATAATACTGTTGTTTACTTGAAATTTGATAGTACAGATTTTCAGCCTTCGTGTTCATGTGCAGTATTAATTATGAGATAGATATGTTAATTAGCTGAGTATAGTAATCATTACACATGTTCAAATATACCCATTATATATCACATATAAAAATAACTTGTCAATTATTCATGAATATGAATAGAAAAATGCGGTGGCGGGGAGGAGGCGGAAATCCTCAATAAATAAATAAATTAAAAAAAAATAAAAAAAATAATTGTAATAGTAACAATAACTAAGGAGTATAAATAAAATTATTTTAATGAAATATTTGAAGAAAGTGAAAATTTTTAGCAATTCTACGGAGGAGGTTAAACATAGCAGAGCCGTTTTCATACATTATACAGAATTTGTCATTACCAAGCCAGAATTAACATTTGTAGCATAACTTGGTTACTATCTAATCTCTTTTTCCAAATAAGTACATAACTATAATCTAATCACAGAGTCTATATTTGTTGGTTAAAATTGGCTTCCACCTTTTTAATTTGAACAATGATAAGAAATTTCAACAGACAAAAGGACACATAAATTAGCGTAAGTCTCCAGCGTCTACTGTTTCAAAGATATCATGTAAAAATCTACAAATTCATGAACTGAGGAACTAAGAATGTTAGAATATGATAAATCAGTTTTAAAATGGATATGTAATTGGGAGAGTCTAAAGGGGAAACCCCAAAATTTAACTGTTTTGAAGTAAAAAATATAAATAAAGTGATAGAAGAGAAGCAGGTTTAAGTAGTATATTTAACAAATCAAATGTAGAGTTTTCTTTAAAATTTAATAATTTATGTAAGCTTCTAAATACATTAGAGAGGACACAGTTTATGGCACTACTGCCTTCCAGACAGACACAAGTTAAACTAAAAAATGAACACAAATGTGTACATTTAAAATATTATTGGGAGGCAAAATGTTTGCTTCCCATTATTGTTTATTTATTCTAGAATGGATCTATAAAATAAAACAAAGTCTTTAAAGATGACAATGGGCATTGAAGAGGCTCCTTGTGGAATTTGTTAGTCATTTAATCTGTCTTTTTAAAGACTTTGCTTTTTTTTCTGGTTAGGACTGCTTCTTAAATTCTAAGCACATCTCAAAAACCCAAGCTCCAGCATTACTAGTGTATATACAGTCCTGCCTACTTAATTCACATAGTCCAACATCTTGGAAGTCTGTTCACCACCTCTGCAAGCTGTGCACATTGCCCCAGTTCCCAGTATGGGTCTATATCAAGGCATTAAGCAGCTTGTAACACACTGCTTACAAACCCCATTTAAATGTTCAGCCTTCTAAAAGAGCTAGAGGTGCTCTGGCCCAGAAATCCAGCATTTCAAAATTTCACGGCTTTTTTTCTTTTTTTCGGCTACCCCTAAGTCAGGAAAACCTTTGTTAAAGGATCTGTGGTATGCCACCAGCAAAACAGCAAAAAAAAAAAACTGTGTTAATCTCTGTATTTTTGTGTCTAGAATTCCTTTTCAACCCCTCTCAGGTGTTAAGTGGATTTTAGTCAACCACGTTGGTGCCAAGTTGTTGTAAGGAAGGGCCTCTTTCTTGTTCATTGCCTACTTCCCATGCTCCTGAAATAATCACACAGAAACTATATTATTTAAATCACTGTTTGGTCCATTAGTTCTAGCTTCTTATTGGCTAACTATTACATATTAATTTAACCCGTTTCTATTAAATTGTGTATTGCCAAGTAGGTTAAGTTCCAGTGTCTATCTCTGGTGGTGCTTCATGGCTTCTCCTGACTTTGCCTTCTTCCTTCCAGCAGTCGGTTTAGTTTTCCCTGCCTTCCTAAGTTCTGCCCTATCAACAGGCTGAGGCAGTTTTGTTATTCACCAGTAGTATTCACAGCATACAAAATGGAATCCTACATCACTGTTCCACCTTGTCTGAAGGTCAGAGAGTTTGAGCTATTTTTGTTCTTTCAAAGTTGCTGATAACAAGTGTGGCTACAAAACAAGATGTCCTGACCTAGGGTGTGATTACTTTGTGTTTTGTACATGATCATGGACCATAGAGGTGTATCTGTTTTATCTTCATCAAATGTCAGAGAATTTGAGGCTACAGTCAGTCTTTCTTTTAAAATAGGAGGTGTGACATTTGGAGTGGCTGCCTAGAGAATACTTGGTTTAGACAGTATTTTTACTACCCCAAATATCAAATACCTTACTCAGGAAATAATGGCTTGATGTTTCAAGTATTGAAGCAAGTCTCTCTTCTAGTTGTACTTTGTGTCATGTTAGAGTAGTCTTTTGCCTTCTTTCCCCTTTTGTATTGGAATATAAAATCATATGGAAGTCAGGCATGGGCAACTTAAGTATTCAGTATTCCCTGATTACCTCCCTGTTGTTATTCTGTGTTTCTTTCTCCAATTTCTCTGATTTCTTTGTTCCATTATTTAAAAATTCTAATCTTCATTCTCCTTCCCTAAAATGTACATGTTCAATCTCCTGGTCCTTTTTTTTTTTCATTTTTCAAAACAGGATTTTTCTGTAGCTTTGGAGCATGTCCTGGAACTAGCCATTGTTGACCAGACTGGCCTCAAACTCACAGAGATTTACCTGTCTCTGTCTCTCCAGTGCTGGAATTAAAGGAGTGCACCACCACTGCCTGACTCAATTACTTAGTCTTATCCGCAGCTCTGTAGCAGAATTTATGCTGGGTCTCCCTTTCCTTTCTCATCCATCTTTAACTGATCACAAAGATCTCCAACATTCCTTCCCCAAATACAAATCCATTCTTTTTTAAAATATCATTTTCTCATTTGTTTTACAGACCAACCAGTTTCTTCTCCTTCTTCTCCTTCTATCTCTTCCCCTTTCCCATCTACCCTCTCCTTTTATACTCCTCCTCCATCTCCGTTCAGAAAGCGACAGACCTCCATGGGCTTAAACAAAGCATGGCCTATCAAGTTGAGGAAGAACCAAGCTCTTCGTCTTACATACAGATGGCATGAGATAATCCAGCATGAGAAATGAGATATCAAAATTCAGCTAAACACCTGGGAGGGGTCCTTCTCTCAATGTTAGAAACCTTACTAAGAGACCAAGCTATACATTATCACACACATGCAAAGGGACTAGGTTGTTTCCATGCAGTCTTCTCCATTGCTGGTCCAGCATCCATGAGCTCCTGCAAGCTTAGGTCAGCTGTCTCTGTGTGGTCTCCCATCAGGACTCCCCTGGCTGTCACAAATACATTCTCAAGATTGTAAGTATTCATATGACTGCATTGTTGGAAACACAGAAATTGTCAAGTAACCTGAGCTTGAGCAGCTTAGTCTGTATTGATAGAGGCATTCAATAAAGACTGCAGAACTATAAATTTACAAAATATTTAATAGTCTCAGATAATATACACCACCATAGTAACTATAAACAGAGATCAATGAGTCTTATTGAGGAGCCCTCAGAAAGACACAGACAAGGTTTACTGATGTCAAATTTCAGGTGCTAGTGACAAATTTAAACTGTTTTTTTTTCCTGGTAATTAAAAATATTTTTAGGTCTCTAGAAGTGTGGAAGCATAAATGTTTAAAGAAATTTTACTTCTAGATTTAGCAATACCTTACCACAAAGGTAAGGATAAAGGTGGTTTGATTTGCTTTTTATTCAATCTGATGTGCTATGATAAGGTTTAGTATTCACAGGAGCAACTGATACTATAATGCAATTCTCTCGCCACTCTGTGCTTCCTCCTAGAGCTGTTTCTTTTGTGGCATAGTTGTGTCACTGTTTACTGATATTTTCACTAGATCATGCTTCTGGCACCTGTCTCAGCTAGTGTTTTTAATTTAAAGAGTCTAGTTTGCATGATCATTAGAAAATGTAAAATTAATCAGTGGGTTTATTATTTTTCTTCTATAGCAAATGCTTTGTTAGTAGATTTAGGAGATTCATCTCATTTCCTGTAGGTTTTCTTGGCTAGTTCTTGATTTTACACATTTTTAGTTCATATTTGCTTTTACTTGAAATTAATGTGAAATTTTAAAAGTATATATTAACAGTGCTAAGAATACTAAAATAGAATGATATGATACTAATATGATTTTATTTTCATCAGATAGTACTAAAAAAATTAATTTGAATACATTATTTCTTTTCCCAAACCCTCTTCTAACCTGCCCATTGAATCATGCTCTGTCAACAAATTACACTGACTTAATCATCAAGATATACAAGTTTTTAAATAAGACTGCTTCTTGACACCTTCACTTCTCCCATGATCATTCAAAAGATCTATCACTAGAGCTCTTTAATGAGACTTTTACATGGTTAACTTTACTGATTTTTTTATTTCCTGTCTTGTCCTTTTACAGTCTACCCTCCATTGACAAGTGTGTGTGATTGGTTCAAATGATAAGACAAAAAAAAATTGTTCCATTGTGTAGAATCAACTATTTATCTTCCCTCACATCCCTCAGTGTAGTATCCTGAATGAACTACCTGCCTTTCCCCACCTTCCTCCTCAGATACATTAGCCCACATTTACTCCACGTCCCAGCTAAGCTAAGTCATTGATAGACTATCTTGTGCCGGGCGGTAGTGGCACACGCCTTTAATCCCATCACTCGGGAGGCAGAGGCAGGCGGATCTCTGTGAGTTCTAGGCCAGCCTGGTCTACAAGAGCTAGTTCCAGGACAGGAACCAAAAAAGCTACGGAGAAACCCTGTCTGGAAAAATCCACAAAAACAGAAAAAAAAGGAAAAGAAAAAAAGAAAAAAATGAGCCACCACTGTCCGTGATGTTTTGGATTCTAAGTCCACCAAGTATGTCCCATGGTATACATGAAGGAAAGTATTCTTATACCTAACATAAAACAATAAAATTTTAAAATAACTATTGTAATCCTTGGTGTTAAAATTTGTTTTGTTTAGTGTCTTACTATTCTGTGCTTTCAACAATTAAATATAGGTATCATTAAAATTAAGTCATTTTCCTATTATACCTGATCCTCAACACCAGATTTAAAATCCGACCTTTATTAGACATTCAATGGGTATTCACAAATGAATAAGTAATAAAATTTGCTAAGATTTTGTTCAGAATTTAAAACCACAAAGAGTATTTTGGTAGTTTGATTAAGAATTGTTCTGCTAGGTTCATTTATTCGAATATTTGGTTTCTAGTTAGTGGAACTTTTAGGATTCAGTCATTATGCTGACCCCTGTCACCTGGCAGAATGCACCCAGGAAATACCCTGCCTAGCCTAGGATCCTATAGTTGCTACATCACTATGTAGTCTTTAGGCAGGAACAAATGGCCCTTTAAAAAAAAAAAAAAAAACTCTGCCCATTCCTGCTCTCGTCCAGTGTTCCTAAGAGGCAAGCAAGTCTCTGCCTCTCCTTGTTCTCCCCTCCCCGCTTTACTTCTCTGTTAATAAACTTTGCTCAAGCTTTGACTGCGTAGCATGTTTGTCTCCCTTCAGCCATGAGACCTCTAGCTCTCATCCACCAAGATCTCACTTGCGCTGAATCACTGTTTTTGATGCATAAAAGGCGTGGCCTTGTTGGAGGAGGTTTATTACTAGGTGATGGGATTTGGGGTTTTAAAATCCCACACCAGACTCAGTCTCTCTCTCTCTGTGACTGAAATTTGTTGAACCTTTTGCATTTTCAACTACTGCTTCAGCACTATGCAAGCCTGCCAGCTATCATGCTCCCCTCCCTGTAATGATAATGGATTAACCTGAAAGTATAAACAAACTTTTAATTAAATGTGTCTTTTTATAACTTTCTTTGGTCATTGTACTGTTCACAGCAATAGAACACTAAAAAATACTTCTAGTTTAACCTAGTGAATCAGTGCCATTAATTTTCCTTAGCTGGCACCTTGTCAATATTATAAACTTTGATAGGGAAAGGTTGCCCTTTGACCTGACTGACAGTCCAATGAGGAAGATTCTTGACAATACAGAGGGAGAAGTGTTTAGATACTCAAAAAGACTAAATCTAAAATAGAGACCTTATAAATTATGTGACAGATTTCAAAACAAATATTACATTATTGCTAGAAAATTTAAAGTTTCTCAAATTAAAACTTCACTTTACACTAATTAATTTTATATAAAAAGCTGATTTTTAGACTTTTGTGGATCAAATTTAAGATGGTAATATAAATGTTCCATAGAAGTATTCTGAGAAAAACACATTTAACACCCCAGTCCATAATTTAAATTATATATACATTCCTATGCCATTGTCATTTTTGTCAGATGATTTACATGCTTTGAATGCTCATTTAAATCAATTGTAACATATTGAATACATTAAGATTACCTGTAGTTTTAATATAAGACGTAGTAAACTTATATGTATTAGTTTGCATATGATTATTTCCCTTAATTTTAATTAATGTCTTTTGTGATAAAATTTGTCTTAATAAATACCTTATTTTTGATTAGTCAAAAAATTCACAATGTACAGAACAACAATTCAAGATGGACATTTTGCAATCATGTCTGATTTGTACCAGAGGTTCTTATATTAGAGCTGAAAGTTAATGTTCTTCCTTTAAGTTTGGTGAAACTCGGTGGCAGACCTATGTATCTTGAACCTTAACCTATGAGTATATTTTAAAGGGCACCATATATGTTTGGCCATTTTTCTCTTGGAAAGGTACATTAAAAACCTTGTATAACGAATGTGGTGGGGTTAGAGTTGTCTAACATGTCTCAGACATACATAAACACATTCATTTCTTTGATTCCACTATTTGTCACTATGCTGGGATTGAGTAGATATATCACTAAGGTTCTTCTAAGAAAATTAATAAAGAGAATCTTAAATGACAATGAACCATATTACCCTAAAGGTCAGGAAACTAAAAAAAATTGATTTTCTCAACTAATATTTAGTGAATCATAAGATTATATTTGGTACGATTAAATGGCCAGTGACAATGTAGCTTTCTTTATACTCTGTAAGTGTTTACATGATAAACTGAAGTAGGAGATACTAATCTGCTTACACCAAAATCATGGATAAGTTCAATGTCATTTCATCTAGGTAGGTGCTTTTATTTAAATTTCTATGTGTTAGTTAACATGTCAGAAACTATGATAAATAAACATTTACATTAAGAAATACAAAAATTATAGTAAATAATCTTCATTGCTTTTCTGAATATTTTAGAATCTTTCCATATCTTCTAAATACGTAATATCTGTTGAAAACTATCATTAATAGTTCTCAGAAATTGTGGATTATGGTTATGTCTTTTAATAATGGTTTCTTTTTCTATAAATATGATGTGCATAGTAAAACGGAATATAATTCAATGATTTTCAAATCTTAAAGAAATCAATCCTTCAGGAAAAAGAAACTCAGGAAGCCTCAGGGTATGGCTGAATATGGATATTGTTATGGATATCATTGTCTAAGAAAAAATCAGTGAGCTAAGTCTCAACCAACAGATTAAAACCAAAGGACTTTTAAAAGCCTACACAAGTGGTGTGAGGTGGGGTTTTTTTGTTTTGTTTTGTTTTACATTTTTTTAAAGGCAGGAATATAGTTTTTGGATTTTTCTCTTAGGGAAATAACATCCTCAAGAAAAATTTTAAAATGAACTGATTTTTTTTTTAAGACATTGCAGAAAAGGTCTTAATGGTTAAGAGCATTGCTCATCTATAGGATCTGGATTCAATTCCAAACAACTACATACTGTGTCTAAACCATTTATAATTTCATTTTCATGGACTTTAATGTTGTTCTCTGACTTCCACTGGCACCAGAAACACATGTGGTATACAGACACACTTGTCGAAAAAAACACTCTTATGAAAAAAGATAAATGAATAAAAAACAATCAAAAAAGAACCTTCAAAAAATAGAAAACTTGGATTTTCTAAATTAAGTTAATAGTAATTATAACTATTTCATAATATTTAAATAAAGTACAATGAAGAAAAATATCATATAAACTCTAATTCAGCATTAAGTCATATCAAATACTTCTGAAAGAACAAAGGTGATTTTGAAACAGGAAAAAGAAAAACCTAAAGATCTAAGTCAGGTGTGAAAATCCTAATGCAAAATCTCAAAACACACACACATACGGCATCATGAATTGTCAAAAAATTTTCAATCTCACAGAAATGGCTTGAGTTATTGGATCCCAATTGTTTTTCATTTGTAGTATCAATTAAACACCCATAGATTATATGTCAATAGAGTTGTAGTCATTAAAGAATTATTTCACAACACCTGTTCATGAAGAATATTATTTTTTCAGTTGAGAGTAATTTCCTTATATTTTTAGAATTTACAGCAAAACATTAAATGGTCAGAATGTTCAAAGCGATTTTACTTTATTTTATTTTAACTAAGATAATAAAAACTATGTTAACACTAGTTATACTAAAGTGACTAATTAGTTAAAGATGATTTAATAAATTTGCATTAGGATAAACTCTAAGGACTTTGACTAAATCTAGTTAACATCAAAACACACAAATATTTTTAAGAAAATGAAGATATTTCTATCATTCAAACATTTCTGTGATGACATGTTTCACTACAAAACTGTAAAGTTGTCTAATTAGGAATGCAATCAATCCCAGCTATATGCATGGGAGAAAGTCTAGAAAATCCTTCCCTATCTTTGCATTTTGGATATTCTTTCTGAAGCACTGTTTTTTTTTATAAGAAAATTAAGGGTGGTTATCTGTCTCTACACATCTGATAAATAAGGTGAATGAAGGTCTGTGAAACTCCAGTATTCAGTGAAGTAATTCATAATGTAAACAAGAAGAGAAAATAGAAAAGAAACATCCAGAAAATCAACAAAGTACGAATATTGTACTTATAATTGTTTGCCATGTAAGTTAGAGTAAAAACAAACTTTCTTTTATATCTTAAGCATTATATATTGTCATAATGCAAATAAAAATTAGAGAATAGTGTTAAATTTTTCCAAAATAGCTGCACTCTGAAGATAAAATTATAATTTGCATGTACTCTAATAATTTAAAGAAGTGAATTTATTTTGTAGCAATATAAGTTTAAAAAGGTGAAACCATTATTTCCATATTTATGAGATTAGTATGATGAAATTAAAGTCATATTATTCAATGGTTTATGAAAGCATTTTTCTACTTTTTACAATAGTTTTATAATTTAATAGAAAGAAAATTTTAAATTATACTTCCCAACATGAAAAGAAACAATAAAGAACTTAGATTCATGACTATTAATACAGAGAAACACATAGACTTTTCCCACAGGTGTATATTCACATTACATAAAACATAAATCAGCAGACATGGAAATGTGTCTCGCCAAAATGAATTCTTTTTTTTTAATATAAAATTTAGACTAGAATATTCATTGACGATAAAACAGTTTTTGAATTTAAAAAATAATAAAATGCAATTTAAACAGGCAGATAATAAAATAAAGGTACTTGGTACATATTTTTAATGTTTAAGTCTAACTACCTGGGAACTGTTCGCCATGAAAATGGATGACTTAGTAGTCCCTATTGGTGTTCAAGAAATGGAAAGTTCTGGAAGAGTCTTTTATCTTCAGTTCATGTTGAAAAGTTGAAGAGTCTGAAGACTGATGTTAGTGAAACATGCCTGAGAAAACAGCACCAGCATGCAGTGAAGGTAATCATGTAAATGGCACTGCTCTTGTCTTAGCTCTCAGGTCAGGGCCTCCCGGAGTAAGAACCACTGCTCTGAATCTGTCCTCAGTCAATCTTTCCTGCAAATGTTCTTGTATTCCTATCAGAGAGTATGAGTCTTACTTGATTGCAGACTTACTCAATTAAGGCTGCTATCACAGATGCAAGAAAGTAGTTAGTACAGTATCTAAACAATATTTTTCAGCCTTATTTTCATCAAACATTAAACAAATCTGAGTGGTTTACACATTTTTGATAAGTGAATAAGACATTCATAAAATAAAAACAGACAAATGGAAAAGCAATAAGTATAAGCAGGAACACATGGGGGTTAGAGAAAATAATAACCAATGTGTCTCAAGAGAGAGCATGGCAAAAACAGAAATACTCTAATGTAGACATCAGTGACACAGCAGCTTAATGATTTCCACTTCTAATAGCAGCACTGGGCTGACACAAGAAGTTTCCCAGGAATTCAAGTACTATTTGAGCCCTTCAGTGAGACCCAGTCAGAAAATGGAGACTAAAACAGAAGAGATCTTGCCACATGTTAATAGGTGTTATTTGGAAATAGTTTAAGATTAAAATATCTATTTGTGTTCAGTACACTCTTCGGAAGGAACACACACACCCCCACCATACACACACATACACACACACACACACACACACACATGCATGCATGCACACACATACATACATACATACATACACACACACACACACACACATGCATGCATGCACACACATACATACATACATACATACACACACACACACACACATGCATACACGCTAAGCAAACAAACAGAAGAAATAAGGCTGTTTTATAGAGTCACTATGATTGCTCAGTGGCTGTGAGAAAATAGAATATGCTCCTGTGAGTTCTTTTCTGACTTTGCCACATGTGCAGGGGCACATATGTAAATCTTCACCATGTAAAATGTGTAATAAGTTTAAATTATATGTGAATAAAAGACAAAAGAGTAAATAAAAGGATACATATTTAAAATCAGATAATATAGAAAAATGTGAAACTAAGAAAACTTGCAGCAAACTGCAACAATCAGACAAAGCAGTATAACTACTATTGTAGAGGGAGCTGCGGGTTGCATTCCATCACCCAGCTCCTGCCACTGGCTAGCTTTACCCGAAATAACAACACACAAACTGTATTCTTTTAAACACTGCTTGGCCCATTAGCTCTAGCCCTTACTGGCTAATTCTGGTATCCCAATCAACCCATCTCTAATAAACTGTGTAGCACCAGTCTTACCGGGAAAGATTCAGCATGTCTGACCTGGCAGCTTGCTTCAAGGCATCTGCCCTGGAGAGGAGAGCATGGCCTCTGAGCTCACTTCCTCTTCCTCCCAGCATTCTGTTTTGTTTATTCCACCTACCTAATTTTCTACCTATCAGGGCCAAGCAGTTTTCTTTAATTGACCAATGAAAGCAACAGATAGAAATATGACCTTCCCACATCATACTATGTCAGTCATCAATGTAAAGATAATTGTCTAAATTTATTAATGAAAACACATTTTTCAGAATGTCTAAAATAAGAGCTCTGTGATGCAAATAAAACAATAAGGGAAGATTTGCAATTCTAGCATATGAATTTGTTAGAGCAAGTGGGAAGGAACTTTCAGAAAGATATATGACCTGAAGATCTATGGCAATCAATTTAATTCAAACAGCAATTTCTATTTAACAAGGGCACAACACACATTAACACAATAATTTTATTTAGTGTGATAATACATATCACAAGAAAGGATTTTAAACACAATATCTTTCTATGTACAAAATACTTAACAATCATTGTTGCATGCTTCAACAGAGTATTATAACATCTTATAAAAAAACTTTAGTTAAAAGCAATCAAAAAAGTATTTCAAAATTAATGAACAAATTAGAAAAGCCACACACTGCACAATTTTACTCATGCAGTTTAAAGAGCAAAGTAACGGGCTAGACAGATGGTTGAGTGGTGAAGACTACTGCTCTTTCAAGGATCTGTAAATTGACACTTTGGCCTGCTTCTAACCACTTGTAGCTCTAGCTCTAGAGAACCTAATGCCTTTGGCCTCCATGGTCACCTCTACTCCTATGCACATAAGAAACCCACACCCTACAAATACAGATGATTCAAAGAGAATGAAACTATATTTTAAAAAAATACATCACTGTAATGAAAAAGATTTAATTAGAAATTTATTTGAAAAATAACTAAAGCTTTATTTGACTTGTCAGAAATATGTACACATTTAGAAAAAATAATGGGATTTTTATAATAAAAGTTTTGTTCAAATTTCATTTTCTTCTTTTTAAATCTGTAAATGAACACATAAATATTATAAAATAAAAATGACAATAGATATAATACTGGGCATACCTGACAATATTCATTATTATTTCATCAAATTAGTTGCTGTCTTTAAAATTGTGTATATAAGCAGCTTCAAACAGTGTTAAGTGTACTTAGCTTTAATGCTTGATCTGGCTTTTAGTTTAGATAGCATTACACATGGGGATACATTATAATGAAAAGTACAGTAAAGGCATATTTAATGAAACAGAAATCTACTCAAGAAGTGAAATGTGAAGAATAAGAACTGGAAAATAAAACATGCTATAAGTCGAAGGCTACTTGTTTCTCATTAGTTATGTTGTCCATAACTCTAAATAAAGCATTATAAAAGAAAAAAAATAGCTTCCTTGTCATTGTAAAATTTCCTTTTTCTGGAATATTTTTTTCATGTTCATTGTCTCCCAAAACTCCTTTACAAGCAACATGGCTATGGAATTCCCTCTCTCACACATACTCTTTCTTGTAAAGAGAAACCACAGAACATATAAAACCTGATCTTTACAAGGATAAAAATACACAGAATAGAAATGTATAAATATAAATATGCTTGTGTATACGTACATGTGTTTATGTTTCTGTGTGAGTCTCTATTTTCAGCAATACAACACAATATTTCTTTGTGATTTCAACATATATTTTTATACATGTTTCAAAATGGTGCTAGAAAAATGAAAAACATGTGCACATTATTGAGAAAAAAATCACTGCTTCCATATTCTGTGATTGGCAAAATATTCATTTGGTGTAGGGGGTCCTACTGTTTATGTGCTGCTTTCATTGGTTGAATAAAGAAACTGCCTTGACCTTTTGATAGGGCAGAACTTAGGTAGACATGGAGAAGACAGAACTGAATTCTGGGAAGAAGGGCAGAGTGAGAGATACCATGGATCTCCTGCCTGTGATTGATGCTGGTTAGAAACTTGTAAGTAAGCCACAGTCACATGTTAATGCATAGATTAATAGAAATGGGTTAAATTAAGCTGTAGGAATTAGCCTATAAGAAGTTAGATCCAATGGGTCAGGCAGTGTTTAAATGAATACAGTTTCTGTGTGGTTATTTTGGGTGTAAGCTAGCCAGGTGGCCAGGATGGAACAAAAGGGCTCACTCTATGTGAAACGTTCATTACATTTTTCTACACGGTTTCTCCTAAGTATGTATTTCTCATAGAAAAAGGGTAGAATATGAGAGCTCAAGATCATAGGTTTAGTGGTTCAATATCCAATGACAATTTACATTTTGAATTATGAAACTGTCTGTTTCCTAATTTTTCATCAGTTTGACAATGTATTCTGAAAGTATTATAACTTTATGGTTTGATGCCCAGTATGTATAAAATTTAGGCATTTTAGTAAATTTATTTCTTCACTTATTTTTTGTTTTTATTTCATTTACTTATTGTTGATTGAGAGTTCTAAATTGTGATGCTACTCACTAAAGTGATGAGCCTTTTTTATCCCGCATATCCAAAGACACATATGTACACACACACACACACACACACACACACACACACACAGTAAGAGGGAGAGTTTTCTGCTATTCCAGGAGAATGTGAAATCTTTCTCAACTGAGATAATATCTTCATTGCATATATGAGATATATGACTAAGGCATAAGGTGTAGAACTTTCTATATGACCTTTACTTCATTTTAATCTTGTATCATTTTACTACATATGCAGGCATGATCCCATATGTTTTTAACCTACAAAGCAAAATTCCAGTTATCTTTGCATTGTACTACTTTAACACTTGTTGTTATTCATGACAGTTTTGTTTTAAGTTAGTAAATACATTGTTTGGATCATATGGTGTTTATAAAACATCTTCTCTGATATGGAAGAAAATAGATAAAGACATTTTACATTAATTCACAAAAGACCAAAGTCCCAGAAACAGTAGGATACCTGTCCTGTGCAGCTCATAACATTTCCTTTAATATACAAGGACTACTTATCAAAAAGGTAGAAAATATGAGTAGAAAATATGTCATGACCTCAATATCTTTCATTCACTATTTTATAGCATGTATTTTAAATTATGTAAATTATCTATTTTATACTATTATAATTATTAAATAATGTTGTGACACAGGGAAGGTTATTTCCATAAATAACATAATAACATAAATTTATTTATTTCCATAGATAACATAAATTCTAATAGAAAGCAGCATCTTCTTAGAAATTGAAAGTTAATAAGATAAAATGTTTATAATTCAGTTAAATAGTGTCAACTTGACACTAGAGTCATTGGGGAGGATAAAATGTTTCATGTTTTTATAAAATAGCATTGTAGTAAGCCTGTGGGACACTTTCCTAATTAGTGATTGATGAGTGAGTGAGGGAAAAGCTCACTGTGGATGCATGACACTGAGCTGGGTTTTCTGAGTTTTTTAAGAAAGCAGAAAGAACAAGCTCAGAATAGGAAGACAGTAATCAGTAATGCTCCATAGCCTTTTCATAAGCTCATGCCTCCATGTTCTTATACTGTTTGAGTTTCTGCCTTGATTTTCCTCACTGGGTTATGACTCTATGTAAGCCAAATAAACATTTCCCTCTGTCAGTTGATTTTGGTGATGATGATTCATCACTGCGACAGTCACCGTAAGATATATAATGCAAATAACTTAAAAATACAGACTAGTTGATAAAATAATATCCAGAAAAAATCATACTAAATGGAGTAAATGAAATCCAGGATGACTGATGTCGATTTTTTCTCCACTTCCCTCTTATGGGTCCCAGTTTTGTGTCATAACATGGGGGTTATTAACCTAAAATAACTTCAGAATCCAAGGAAGCAGTAAGAGATCATGAAGGGAAAATTCAATAAGAATTCTAAGGGTGCAGATAGTAGGACACAGATGCAATGAAAACAGAAATAGGAAAAGCAAAGTGGGAACATTAACTTAGGAAGATGGAGGGAGGGTCATACAAAGGGATGAGTGTAGTAGGGAGACATCTTGTTGGTTCCTGGCTGCTCAGAACTGAAATAATCCCACAGAAACTGTATTAATTAAATCACTGCTTGGCCCATTCACTCTAGCTTCTTATTGGATAACTCTTACATCTTAATTTAACCCAACTCCATTAATTTGAGTATTGCCTCATGGCAGTGGCATACTGGGTAAAGTTTCTGTGTCTGTATCCTACAGAGCAACATGGCTTATCTCTGATTCCACGCTTCTTTCTCCCAGCATTCAGC